>NW_020954552.1:3525239-3536354 GCF_900497805.2 Vombatus ursinus
AAAAAAAAAGAGAGCAAATAATATGCTTCAATCTGCATTCAGACTCCATAGTTCTTTTTCTAGCATTTTCCTTCATGAGTCCTTTGGAGTTGTCTTGGATCGTTGCATTGCTAAGAAGAGATAGGCTATCAAAGTTAGTCATGGCTCATTGTGGCTGTTACTGTGTACAAGGTTTTCCTGGTTCCGCTTCCTTCACTCAGCATCAGTTCATTCAAGATTTCCCAGGTTTTCTGAAGTCTGTCTATTCATCATTTCTTATACCATGATAGTATTCCTTTACATTCATATACCACAATTTGTTCAGCCATTCCCCAACTGATGGGGACTTAACAAAATTCCAAGAAGCAAAAGATATCAATATAATAAGTGTCATAGAAACCATAAGCCAAGTACTGTGAAATAAATCCTGGTAATTATAATTTAATAGGACCTACAATGAAGTTTGAGATAGAATTGAAATCCTGGGTCTTCTATTCTACAGGGCAACTAGGTGGTGCAGGGAATAGAGTTCTGGGCCTAGAGTCAGGAAAACTCATCTTCCTGAATTCAAATCTGGCCCCAGACACTTCCTAGCTGTGTGACCTGGGCAAGTCACTTAATGCTGTTTGCCTCAGTTTCCTCATTTGTAAAATGAGCTGGAGAAGGGGAAAAAAAGCACTCCAGTATCTCTGCCAAGAAAACCCAAAATGAGGTCATAAAGAGACAGATATGACTGAAAAATGACTGAACAACAGCTTCTATTCTATCCAGTGCTCTGTCCATACAATTAGATAAAGCATTTTGATTATTTCTTACTCTTCAGCTGTGCTTGGAAATAGATATTAGTCACTATCAGTACCATCAGCTCCAGATATATGGAATAATCCTTTTTTGTTTTTTTCAAATCACTTCTTATACAACTTTAAAAGGGTCATATCTAATTACCAATTCATTATAAAATTTACAGTCTTGAAGACCCCTTCCATGACAAACTTGACCCAGTTTTTGCACTTTTATTCTGCTGGTAACTTACCAGACGCAGCTAGATAGCACAATGACTAGAGCCCTAGGTTTACTGGAGTCAAGAAGACTTGAGTTCAAATCCAGCCTCAACATTTACTAGCTGCATGACCCTTGGCAAGTCACTTAACTTACCTCTATCTATTTCAATTTTCTCATCTATAAAATGAAGATAAAAATAGTACCTACCTCCTAGGATTGTTATCGGGATCAAATGAGATTACATTTGTAAATCTCTTAGCAAAATACTTGCCGCATAGTAGGCACTTAAGAAATACTTGTTCCCTTCCTTCTCATTAAGAAACTTTACCATCACCCACTATTTTTTGAAGAAAACTCTGCTTGGGATTTTCATTCTGGCTTTTAAAAAAATCTTTTTTTTTTATTGTTTCAACCCGATAATTCTTTTTAAAAAATCTTTTGTGATGTATATTTTGACAGTTTATTAATTACTTTTCAGGGGTGAATTAGAAGTAAAATTATCATTACTATTATTTAGAGATGTGTTCTAGAATGAGGAGCCCTGAAATAAAATTGTCTTTAGTCTTATCCCTTCTTCTAAACCCTACAGAATTCTTTAAAGGGATTTTGCTTCCTTGACTTTGGGCAGGTATTAAGCTTAATTGAAATAGCCTTTAAAAATTAATATCTAGATATTGTTCCCCCTGAAATAGCTTATCAAAAACTGATCATAGCAGCTTCTAATCCAAAGGTCTTTTATTCACAGCTGAAACAACTTTACTTCTCCCAATACCAATTCTTATCACATCTGCTCAGGAGAGAAAAAAAGTCTGATTCACTTAAAGTATTCTTTAGGCAAGACTGGCTTCTCTCTGGATTGGAGAAGAAAGTTAGGCAGTGAGATCTTTCTCAGTAAGAAATATAGCAAGACGACTTGTTATTTTTGTCTAAAGTGTTCTCACTACCATATCATAATTATCTGGGAGAAAGGATGGGGGCAGCATCACCAGCCTCTGAAACAAGCTCAGAGTCCCGACTCTTATTGTTTGCTTTGTACAGAAATAGATCCGTCTGGGAGGTTTGCGATAAGAAACCTCTCTACCTTCGGAAGTGGGATTTGGATTTAGGTGGTATTTTTGTTTTGTTTGGGGCAGTCAATGGGAACCCATCCAAACAAAAAGGCAGAATTAATCACCAGGTAGATTTTCAAAAAAACACTCAGAACTATTTAAGGTTTGGGGTCAGTGGATAATAATGAAAAACTCCACTAAAATTATACAATACCAATGATTAGCTAAATTCTTAATGGAAAATATTCTTTCAACTCAGGGAGGAAACAAAAAAATAATATCCTTATGGAGCTACTGGCAAATTGCTTAATGATGAACATAAGGGCCTTAGAAGTAGGTGGGGCACATAGTTAGTTGGAGAGAAAACTGAATTTGGAGAAAGAGAATCTGGTTTCAAACCCAAGCTCTGCTCCTTACTCCCTGTGTGACCTTATGCAAGTTGCTAATCTCTCTGGGTTAAGCAGTAGCCTGTAAGATGCTTTCCATGGGCAGCTAGGTGGCACCATAGTACATAGAGCTCCCTGTCTGCAGTCAGGAAGACTTACCGCCCTCATTTCAAATCTGGCCTCAGAAGCTTTTCAACTGTGGGACCCTGGGCAAGTCACTTAACCCTGTTTGCCTCGGTTTCCTCATCTGTAAAATGAACTGGAGAAGGAAATGGCAAACCACTCCAGTATCTTTGCGAAGAAAACCCCAAACGGGATCAAAGAGAGTCAAACATGACTGAAAACGCATGAACAACAACACACTCCTTTCCAGTTCGAACTCTAGAATTTTCTGACCTCCCTCTCTACCACAATCTCTAGATTTAGATTGTGCTGAACAGTGACATTATTGTAAACCTGGAAGAAACCTCAACTGGTCTAACACTTACTTTACAGATGAGGAAACTGAGGCACAAAAGATCACACAGCTAACTGGCAGTAGATCACAGGCGTCCTGACTCATTTGAATGCTTTTTCCACTTTATGATGCTTAATATAGTTAAAATTTTATTGCCAAAGATACATCATTCTCCAGAATGGAATCAATAAAAATATATTATGCCAAAAGTTATCCTGCCACATACATTTTACATGGCTGCTTCACAGTTGTATCTATATGAAATTTTGCTTTTTTTTTTAAATCAAGCACTTACCTTTAAAAAGTACCTCATTACTTAATAGTAAATAATTATTCATTTATCTAAGAGCTCCCCCTTTTATTTGGCTAAGAGGTACACACTTACCCCCAAGATGCATAATGGAAATGATGACCTAATTTGCATAACAAGCACATGAAAGGGTTAATATTGGGAGCAAACTTAAGGCCAAAACAGATTCAAAAAGTTGCTGATGTGAGGTACTCGGTCTCCTGAGGAAACAACATACGGGCTGCACCATTTACTTGCCAATTAATCCAAGGAGCTACATCGCCATTAGTTCAAGAAGGAGACGCTTGCTTGCCTGCTTGCCTAGAGGTAAGAGCTAGGTTTGCAGCTGCCAAACAGCAGGACAGCAGAAATAAATGGGGGGAGAAATTAGGGCTCAGAATCTAAGCATTTCATTTTCCTGCCTTTGCTTCAAAGAGAGACTTCTTAGATGTCAAGCGACTGTCATATTTGGTGTAGTACACAGTAGGTTCATTTATCACAAGAGCCTCCAAAGCATAAATAAAATAATTCTCTGAATGTGTTTAATAAAATAACACAGGCAATAGGCAACAGAATACAAAACAACTCTAAAAACTCAAAGATGCATCATGGAATGGAGTCAGGTCTTTTTCTTTTTTGCAAAGAGATGCCAGGCTTTTATTTGTTAATTATAAAAGTGTTCTCCGAATAAAAGCATCAAAAGAGACAGAAAAGGTAAGCAAACAGAGCTAACTTTACATGGACAAATTCAGATGTGAAAGCTCACCTGTTATTTGGGTGGCAACAACAAATTAGTAAAGCTATTACCAGCTTAACATTATTAGGATATTAGTATCTTGTACACTTGGGCAGTAGTTTCCTGGTTTTCTCATTTCTGCACGGGGGTCTCTTCAGAAATCTGTAATTGCTACATGATTCACTTTACTGTAGGGCTTTGCCATGTATGAAATGAGGTGGTGACATTGCCCATATTTGATTTTGACACAGAGATATTACCAAGCAGGTCATCCCTGTTAAAGAAAGTTAATTAAGAACATTCTACATATTCTCTAAGGAAAAGTAAAAAGTTGTGGGCCACAAGAGAAAAACCTGCTGTGGAATCAAGGTAGCAGCATCCAGCTAAATGTGCTATATCTCAACTCTCATTCTCAAACCTGTCTGACTCAAAGAAGTCACAGGAGGCTGGCATCAAGATGTGCACCTAAAGAAAGTTCTGGAAATTATAAATGAAAAAGACTGCAACAAAGCAGTTAGATGTTCTCCCTTAAATATAAGGCTGGAATATTCCTGTAGAGTCAACAGTCTATTTTTTAGTACCTTATAATGTTGCCAGCCAGTTGTTCTGTTCACTTCTCAGTATGATGTTTTTCCTTCATTTTCATCTTATTTCATATAAGTAACATTCAATTGAGGTAGCATGGTATAGGAAATAGGAAGCTAGCTGTGCAGTCATAAAGATCTAAGTTCAATCACCAACAAATACAGATCAATTGATCCTGTACAAGTCACTTAAACACAATAAACCTCGATTTCTTCAACCCTAAAATGAGGGGTTTGGACCAGATTTCAGGGGTGGAGAACCAGTGGCCTTGAAGCCACCTGTGCCCTTCTAGGTTGTTGGGTGCGGCCTTTTGACTGAGTCCAAGTTTTACAGAACAAATCCTTTTATTAAGGGGATTTGTTCTGTGAAATTTGGATTCAAAGGGCCACCTGTGAGGACTTAGAGGGCCACATGTGGTCTCGAGACCACAGGTTCCCCACTCCTGGACTAGCCTATCTCTGAGATCCCTTCTACTTCTGTATCCCATATCCTGCACATGTAAAAAAAAATACCTAACAAACTAAGCAAAATAATTAGATATTCCTTTTTTATTTTTTAAAGCAAGACAGGAACCCTGCAGAATCAATATTCTAAATTTAATACCCTATAATGTTTCCTGTCAATGCTTTTCACTATTCAGTCTGACATTTTTTCCCCCTCTGAGATAAATCACAGGGAGGAAATGATGGGGTAGGTCAAAGTGAAGAAATGATTGGAGAAGATGGAAAATGGGAGCTAGAAAGAGAGCAGGATATAGCAGTTGGGTAATGTGAGTAACAGAAGACATTGGAGTGAGGAGAAAGTACAGTGGGAAGAGGTAGAAATGAATGACTTAGGCTTCTGGTTACACTATCAGCTATTTCCATAAAGATGTTAAATTGTCTCCTCTGGGCATGATTCATCTGTGTCAAATTTAAACAAGTTTAAACAAAGTTAAAAACAATGCTGATGAAACAAATTTGGATGACAGACATAGCTATAAATATGCAGCCTTAAAATAATTATTGTGGTTGGGAAAGAGGTTGTATGATTTAGGAAAGAGACCAGAAACTGAAATGATATTTTATATACATGTATATATATGTATGTATGTATTTGCCAGGAAAACCCCAAATGGGGTCACATAGAGTCAGACATGATTGAAAATGACTAAACAACAAAATCAGATATACACACATGTGCACATATGTATATTTATATATGTATATGTACACATACACATAAAACACCTATATATAAAATATATATTCTGTGTAACACCTATATAAAATATATCACATATAACACATATAACATACACACATGTGTGTAAATATATTATGTATATATGTACATATGTGTGTAGATATATACAGACAAACACACACACACAAATGCATACACATACACATAATCTCCTTCAGAAGGGAGTTAGTTGGAAAGCTGTAACCCAAATCTGTCAGAAGCAAAATCTGCCCAACCAAGAAATGAAGTAGATAAATACCCAGTCCTGTGCCTTTTGCCACCATCACTATGGCATTCAGGAAATAAAAGTCCTTAAGGAAAATGGAGATTACAGAATTTTGTAGCTAGAGGAGAATCTTAGAAATCATCTGGTCCATTTCCCTTGCTTTACAAATGATGAAACTAAGGCCAAGTCAACTTGCCCAAGAATTTGTACTAGACCTCAGTCCTATGATTCCCAACGTAATGTTTTTCTCATTGTACCAAGTGCGTTTGTTTTTATTTTGAGCACAGTGTTTCTACAAGGTGTGGAAGGGGGGACAAGAGGAGCTATTCTGAATAAGAGTGTCAGACAGTATCAGTGGTCATTATGACCTGCTATATAAAGGAGTTTTACAAAAATCCAATTTCTTCCTTGACCAAGTTAAAAAAATAACCAAACTATATCTTTCCAAAGGTTAGCCATACAATCCTTTCCAAATTTTTCCACTTTAAAGGATAGATAATAATAATAATCAACAGTGCCATTAGCATCCAGTTTAGGAAATATCCTTAGCAACTTATACTTAGTGGTTTGCTATAGTGATTTACTATATAAATGCTTCAAGAACAAACCATCATAATGTCAATTAGGTTTGCAAAAACATTTTGTATATTATTGATATAATGCTTCTTGTTGACTGAAGTCTTTATGCTATTGTTATCAAAGTAGCAATTCAATTGGCCTAAGTCCATAACAGTTCTTCATAGTCAGTTCCTTTATCTCCTTAATCATTATGGTGATTTCTAATCTGAACTCTCTGTCTTCTCTGATAGGCACAAAAATGAATTTAGTGAGACTTATAGAGCAATTCCGTGACACATGATATATAGGCTTCCCCATAGAATTTCTCCATAGCTGTCCTTCTCAGAGTCCTCTTCCACTCAAGCCACAAATGAGGAGAAAATAAAGGAAGTAGGATAAAAGTCCTTGAAGAAGGGACACTCAAGGGAGCTAGTAGTTAGTCTCAGAAGCTTCCTTTCTTCTCTATGATCCATGGACTGGGCTTTAATCTAGAATTTGCTTATTTCAGGGTTTCTTATTTCTATTTCTTGCTTGATTCTAATAGTCTATACTTAGTGACACTAAACAACACATATGGAATCCTTCAGAATAGTAAATATTGGGAAGAAAGAAAGAAAGAGAGAGAAAAGAAAAAAGGAAAGAAGGAAGGAAGGAAGGAAGGATGGGAGGGAGGGAGGAAGAATGGGAGGGAGGGAGGAAGAATGTGAGGGAGGGAGGAAGAATGGGAGGGAGGGAGGAAGAAAATGAGAGAAAAAAGGAAAAGTTGTTGGAAAGACTATGGAAGGAGAGGCACACTAGTACACTATTGGTGGAAAAGTGGAGTGGTCCAACTGTTCTGGAAAGCAATTTAGGCTTTCCCAAAGTCCCTAAACTATGTATACACTTTGATCAGACATACCACTGCTAGGCCAAAGAGATCAAAGCCAGAAGGAAAGGACAAAAATGCACAAAAATATTTTATAGTAGCACTTTTTTTTTGTTGTAGCAAACAACTAGAAACTGGATGCCATTAACTGGTGAACTGTTGAACAAATTATGGCATGTAAATCAAATACAATGTTATTGGGCTTTACTGATTCATAGGATTGTAAATTTATTGCTGTGAAGGACCTTAGAGTCCATTAAATACAACACTCTCCTTTTACAGATGAGGAAATTTAGGCAGAGAGAGGATTAATGACTTGCTCATAGTCACCCAACTAGTAAGAGTCTAACATGGAATTTTAAGCCAATTCTTCCTGATTCCATGTTCAGTGCCCTATCTGCTAAGGCCGAGCTGCTTCTTATGACAAAAGAGAAAGAGTAGGAGAAAATTGAGAAAATTCACCTGAATCGATGTTGAGTGAAGTGAACAGAACCAGGAGGAAAAAGAAATTTAAATGATATAGATAAATGATGTAAAGGAAATCAGTTGAAATATTTTAGAATTGTAATCAAAGCAATGACCAATCATTAATATAAAAAATAGATGATGAATCATATTTCCTTTCTCACGAAAGAAAAAGGTGATGGCTTTAGGTACAGAGAGAGACAAATTTTCAAATAAGTTATGGATTTGTTTGGCTTGATTATACTTATTTGTTACAAGATAAGGCTTTTATCTGAGGCAGGGTAGAGTTTTAAGGGAGAAGGAATAGGATGGAAAAAATAAAATAAGAAAAATAAGGAAGGATTGTCCATTAAATGTTTAAAAATAGACAGAAGGGAACAGAAAGAAGTTGTGGAAGAGATGTAAAACAATAGGGCAGCATCAGTACCATCATGTGAAATTTACTATCTACTTAAAAAAAGAAAACATTAATTCTTGGTTTCTTATACAATCCTCTCTTTTGTTCTTTGTTCATTGGGGGCTAGACTATGAGGGGACAGTCTTGCATATGGAAATGTTCATGTCTGTTAATATTTGTTAAAAACAACAACACATGTGGACTCTAACATAATAAGATGAAATTCCAGATGTTATCACCTGGAAATTGTTTTCAGTAAACCACCGCTCTTATCTATAAAAAGTGCTTAAAATAGTCATTTAAAAATTTTAAAACTTCAAGGATTCACAACTTTTTATACTAACACATAACCAACCCTTCTACCATTTAGTAGACATTTTTGTGATTTTCATGGGCTGAAAAATTCTTCATACTTCAGTCTTCCTAATGATGAGTTTCTCCAAACCAACTGGGCTGGTTCTCAGACAACAGGCATAAATCAGGTCTACTCTTGAAACCTTTTCATTTTGGTAGGATCTGCCAGAGCTTGTCCTCTGATACCATAACTGAAAATTAAATTGCTTTAGATTGATTTAAATGAAGAGATGAATATATGCTTTTTATAGTGGTATCCAAAATGTGCTATGTATTGAATTGAAAGTATTCAATCTACCAAGAAATTATAATCCAATTTTACAGATAAGAGTGATGAAATAAGTATGAAATAAAAACATGAATTCCAAAAAGAAATGGGGGACAGTTTTGATGAAAAGCATCAAAAAAGGAACAGGTAAAAACAGAAGAAGTTAAGAATGACATAGCTATAAGAAAAGACCTGGTTAGTTATTCTACTTTCAGTACCAATTAAGTAAAACTAATTACCTTATTTAATTTGGGGGAAAAGTTTACAACATTGATGTGAGTCGTAGAGCTAGAGATA
This sequence comes from Vombatus ursinus, assembly GCF_900497805.2. Lineage (NCBI taxonomy): Eukaryota > Metazoa > Chordata > Mammalia > Diprotodontia > Vombatidae > Vombatus > Vombatus ursinus. The sequence continues at coordinate 3,534,377 of NW_020954552.1, forward strand.
TGACAGTCTTAAAACTTAAGTTCTGGGAGTGGATGAGATCACCAAGAGAGAAAGAAAAGGGCCAAAGATGGTATTTTGAGGACAAACTGAATTTAGGGATTGGGGAGGTATAGAAGCTAACAAAAGAGAAAAAAGAACAGTCAGAGGTTGGAGAAGACCTGTGCAAGTGCAAGAGTCCTGAAAACCAAAGAAGGAAAGGCCATTTGAAGGAAGGAATAATCATTAGTATCATATGTCCCAAAGAGGACAAGGTCAAAGAAAAGGCAAATAGATTTGGTGATAAGGTCACTAACAACCATGGAGAGCAAAATTGCAGTGGTTCTTTAGAGAAGTGAAGCCCAGTTCCAAGGGGATGTGGAGAGAGGGCACATGATAAAAAATGTGGAAGCAGTGAGTGTGAACTACTTTTTTAAAGGTCTCAGTTAATGGAAGGAGATGAAGTACATAGCAGAGTTGGGGGAAAATGATTTTAAACCTGAGTGCATTCCTAGAAAGAAAGCAGCCAATGCTTTCAAAGGAAAATGTTGAAAATGAAGGAAACAGGTGATTTTTGGAGCAAGGCCTTACTTAGAAGATACCAGAGGGGGTAGATGAAAGTCCTGGAAAAGAGTCTGGAGTGCTTTTTACTTAGAGGCAGGGGAATTTGAGTGATGAAAAGGAAGAAAATTGAGAGAACCTAAGTTGCAAAAAGTGAACTTTCTCCTTTCCTTTTTTTTGGAGTGATGTTAAAATGACTTAAGAAAAGACAGTAATCTCTAGCAGGACATTCATAAGATGATCTAAGTTGCTCAGATGCTTTTTACTATGCAAAGACTCAAAGAAAAGGAGCAGGGAGATTCTTCCTACACAATGGGCAGAGCAGAAGACTGTAACAATGATATGTTCATATACAGACTCATCATTCTTAATTACCTAGGCACAAGCAATTTTAAAAATAATTATGAAGTGGGGGATTGAGAATTCATTTAGTTCATCATGATGTTTTCAGGTCATATTATATTACATGCTTCCATGGAATGTTCAAATGTGTTAGTTCATTTTTTTTTCTTCCTCTCTCTTTCCTCCTTTGGAAAGAGCATCCTTGCACATAACAGAAGACATATATATCTTTGCCTCCTGAACAAGCTCCAGCCTTTTAAGAAAATTAAACATCTGTTATACAGCCATGAGGTTGTGTATTATACAAAAATAGAACTATCCATAGGAATGTATGAATAAATATTCTGGAAGGAGGTGGCAATAATGAGGTGAATTTGATTTTGTGAACTAAAAAAAGAAATCAAGGAAACCTCTTCAATGATTGGGTCCATAGTGTTTGTGCTTTGGTGGAACAGATTGCCAAAGGGTACCACATTCATGTAGTTCACTTACTGTTTATGATTATTTTGCATTGTAAGTTTTTTTTCCAAATTTAGCTAAATCAATTGTTTTCCTTTGGTGATTGTATTGTAGGATAGTATGAATTCATTAGCCCTGAGAAAATTGTTATAGGATTTCTAACAAAAATAGCGAGTTTTGTGGAGTGGGGAGGACAGGATATCTATCTTGGGCATAGACATCTCCAAACAGGGCAATATCCCCCAAGACCTCAGTAAGATAATGGCCTTGCTTCACTGTATCAGTGAGTTACTATTTTCTTGTTCATCATTTGCCATTTTTCTTATTGCTGTTATATAAGGTATAAATAAAAAATAAAAGAAAATTTGCTAAAGAGTGAAAACTGTCAATGAGTTTTTTCTTAGCCAGATATTTGCTGGATTAAGACCCCTGTCTTCCCTCATTGTATGTGTGTGTATGTGTATATACACACATACACACAATACATAGTACAACTATTACATAAGCGTATAACATAGGCACAATATGCACATATTTGTGTATACTTGTATACCAATATACATGCATATATATAATTCATTTTTATATGAATTTCCCATCTATTCCTCACACTACCCTCTCATTTGAAACAAAATCACAA
>NW_020954552.1:3536385-3550886 GCF_900497805.2 Vombatus ursinus
CACTAAGAGAAAAATAAAACCCTCATGAGAAAAATTCATAGTTTGGCAAAAACAAATTCTATGTCAATCATGTCCAAAAATGTAAGTCTATCTCTCTGCATTTTAATTTCATCACCTCCCTGGCAGGACGTGAATAGTGTGTTTCATCTTCATTCTTCTGGACTTGTGTCTTATCTTTGAATTGATAGAATTCTAAAGATTTCTGAAGTTGTTTTTTCTCTATTCTATTGTTGTCACTGTGTACCTCACTCTCTTAATTCTGTTCACTTCCTCCTGCACCTCATTATTTCTTACCACATTAAATAGAAACCCTCTACTGCAGGGCCTTTTTCATTTTTGCCTTTTCTCCCCAATTCCTAGCACAGTATCTTTAACATAACAGGTGATTAACAAATGCTTTTTGACTGATCAATTCTTTACTAAGGTTTTTCAGGATTTAAACCCTTTAGGTTTGTTAACTTTTCAATCTTTGAATGGTGATGATGATGGTGGTGATAGTAAAATAAAGATCCACTACCTTTCCTCAAGAAACATAGCACAGGCCAACGCCAAATGACCAGAAATGTTGGGATTACAAAGGTTGCAGACACTGCAAGAACGATGGAGTCTTTGGAACAGTCCCATAAGCTTCCTCTGTTGCAGTGAACCAAAAATGAGCATTCAGCATTGCACCATTTTTCTTTCCTTTACATATTTTTATGTGAATGAAGAGTTATTACAGAGAGAAGCTTCTTTACTTTTATTGCTATTGCCATATGCTTTTCAGGAGCAAACACATCTTTCACTACGCTACTGTATATTTGTGTTTTAGGATGCTGTTTTTTTACTGCATTGTGCCTTCAAAGTACACAATAACAATGCTAAACAGCTTTATTTTTCCAAGGATGGTGCATTTTGTGTTATCTACTGTAATCATTCTATATTTAACATGAGTTGAAAAGGCACTCTCCTTCAAATGAACTTTCTGGTAACAAACTTTGAAATCGACAGATTAAAAGTGATTTGGGGTTGTCAAAATACTGTATAGCTATCGGCACAAAATATGCATAAAATTTTACAGATGGTGGACTGCTAGCTTACATGGCAGCTATGTTAGTATATCCACTGCCAGTTAAATTAATAGTGTCACAATCTATCTTCCATGGCAGGTGTAAATGACTTTTAGCACATCAATAACTAGTTTACAATGATGTCCCTCCAGTATTTAAGACTCTCTATTGATTTCACATTTTGTGCAGAATAGAACATATACAATTCCCATATTTTGTTGTAGGATGGGTTTTAAAATAAGCTAAACATTTACAGGCTTGGGGAGAATCCATAAAAAATGGAGGGCGTAGGCAGTCCACAAATTATCTGCTAATCACTCTCTATGCCAATAGGGACCCCGTGTGTCCAACTTTCAACTTACTGAAAACCAGCAGTAGAAGTGAACAGTCAAGACTTGGCTATGGAAATAGGCCCATGTAAAAACAAATGCACCCAAAATGGCTTCAGGCACAATCACAGGAGACCTCTGATTTGGAAACCAAGCTGGAGAATCACCCAAAAACTATTCTTGGATGAGATAGACATTATTAAAGCCTGCTGATTTCATGAGCCAGGTGTTGGGTATTGAATATAGTTTCTGGTGGTAGTGCTAGATCTTTGATAACTGTAGATCACAAACTAGAGTAAAATATACTTGATATAATCTCATCAATGTGGGAACTCCTGAAAATCATTTATAACATGACCTATCCATACCCGAGTCCTTCCACAAGTCTTTTAAAGGGAAAAATATTAGTTTCAGAAATAATAGAGTTTTAGAAAATCATAAATTAGCATTACCTATGTTATATTTTTATAAGGGCAAGTAGCGGGCACAGTGCTGGGCTTGGAGTCTGGAAGACCTGAGTTCAAATCTGACCTCAGATTCTTACTAGCTATGTGACCCTGGGCAAGTAACTGAACCCTGTTTGTCTCAGTTTCCTCATCTGTAAAATGATCTGGAGAAAGAAATAGCAAACGACTCCAGTATCTTTGCCAAGAAAATCCCAAATGGGATCACAAAGAGCCAGACACAACTGAACAACAACAATTTTTTACTTATTTTGTTAAGCATCTCCATTTCCATTTTAATCTGGTTCAGGTTATACCTGGGAATTTTGCAAGCTGTGGGTTCAACTCTGACTTAGAAGGACAGTGACATGATCAGGTCAACAAAATAGAAAGATTCTATGGCAGTGTCATGTATGAATTAGAGAAGGTAGGCCTTGGAGGCAGGGTGATCACTTAGGGGATGATTGCAATAGCATAGTTGAACAGTGATGAGGACCTGAACTAATGTGACAACAGTGTGAGTGGAGAGGTCAGAATTTATGCAAGAGATCTTTTGGAAGTAGCTTCTATAGAACTTGACAACTGATTGGTTATAGTGGGTAAGGGAAAGAGAAAAGTCAAATATGATGTTAGGTTTCAAGCATAGGTACCTGAAAGAAATTAGATGCCATCAATAAAAGTCAAAGACTTAGGTGGAAGGACAAACTTTGGAGGGAATATAATGAATTCAGTTTGGGGCATATTAAATTTAAACTATTAACAGCACATCCAGGAATAGTTGTCCAACAGGCAGCTGGAAACGTGAAATTGAAAGCAGAGGTGAATATATTGATGGAAGTCATCTGCTTAGAGCACCAACAACTTTCTTGTCAGGTTCACAACCTCAACCATCTTGAATCTATAATTTACTTCCCCCACTCATATGCAATCAGTTGTTATGTCTTATTGATTTTCCTTCCATAATATCTCTTAAATACATACTCTTTTTTGCATTTACCCGATTACCATCTTACTTCAATCACACATCTCCTCATCAGTGGGTTATTGAAATAGCCTTCTAGACAGACTCCAAGTTTTCAGTCTCTCCCCTCTCTAATCCATCCTCTGCTCAAATACCGAAATAACTTCCTGAGGCACAAGTCCCACTAGGCCATGACCTTGAGTCAGTTCCATACTGACCCTAATTTAAAATACCTAAATACCAGATTGGCTCTTAAATTCCTTCACAATCTGGCTTCAACCTATCTTTTTAAACTTTTTGCCTATTAATTTCCTTTATTCATTCTACATTTGAGCCAAATCGGTCTGCTTTAAGTTCCCTGAACTTGGCAATTCATCTCCTACTTACATGCCTTTAAACAGGCTGCTCCTTCATCCCTTAAATTTCGTCCCTTTTTACCTGTGCCCCTTAGAATCTCAAGCTTCCTCCAAAGTTCAGCTCATGTGCCATGTTGTTTGATTGTGAGTCATGGCACATGACAGTCTCCAAAAACTGAAGTTGAAAATCTCCCAGATAGCAATGGAAAAGCACATAGTAGCTTGTAGCACAGTAAGATCAAGGAATTATGCAGGAAAAAAGGGATAAAGAATTCCATAAAAGAAACATGGTCAAGGGTTAGGGATAACGGATAAGCATCCTGCATGCTCCATTGATATTCACATTATGTCAAGATAACATAAGAAAGGCCTTTAGCTCATTGAGTGAACTCATGGGAAGAAACAGATGAGTCACACATGATGGATAGATACAAATGAGTTGCAAGCTGTATCACTGGAGAGAAAATTCGCATGGATATAATCACTACCACCACCACAACCTCCTACTGCTACTGATACTGCTGCTGCTGCTGCTACTGCTAGTAGTAGTAGTAGTAGTAGTAGTAGTAGTAATAGTAGTAGTAGTAGTAGTAGTAGCAATAGTAATAGTAATTCATTTATGTAGCACCATTAATATTTGAAAAGCATTGTATATACATGATCTTATTGGATCCATTAAAGTATTGACATACACTTTTTGTTTTGCATGTTTTGTCCCCCAGTTGACTCTAAGTTTTCTGAGGACAAGCTATTATTGTTTGTTTTTGTTATTACTGATGCTGCCATTGTCATTGTTGTTATTGTTTTGTCTTTTTATCTCCAATTACTAGCATAGGGCCTTGAAAAATACTTGCTGGACTAGATTAGAGACAATAATTGATGTTATTGAATATTTATGCAAGAAAGGAAGAAAGACAGGAAGAATCCTAGGAGTTATATTAAGGAGAAGTGGAAGGAAGACAAATCAGTGAAAGGAAAAAAAGGAGTACTTAGGCCAGTAAGAAAAGACTGAGAAGAAGAAAATGTCAGAGAAGTCAAGGAATGAGAGAAAATCAAGAAAGAGAGGTTGTTTGATAATGTAACATGAGGATTGAGAAAAAGACCATTGGTTTTAGCAATGAAGAAGTCATGGGTAATTCCGGAGTGAGTGCTTTAAATACATAGAATGGTGTGAACCAGAAGACAGATTACCAATATTTGAGGTATAAGTGAGTGGTGCTGAAGAAGAAGTACTAGCATGATCAAAGGAAAATAATTTTTTTTCTTAAGATTGTCTTAAGACTTTAGTATAGTTTTAGGCAAAAGGGAAGGAATAAGTAGCAAGAGTGATTGAAGAAGGAAGAGAAGACAGAAAAGAAGAGGATAAGAGGTACAAGAGGAGGGATTCACATTGGCAAGAAGGAAGCCTCATCCATTCCCTTAGGCTAGAAGGACAAAGGAGAGAATGGGTAAAAACCTCAGAGATTGGGTCTATATGAGGAGAATGGAGGGAGTTTAAGATCCATAGCTTTCATCTCCTCACCAAAGTAGGAGGAAAGATCTTTGGGTGCTGGCAGAGTTTGAGGACTTGAGGAGAGAGATGAACTGGAACATCCTTTTGGGGAATTATGATATAAAGTCAAACAGAGAAGAACTGAAAATGGCTGGGTAGTGGTAGAGAGCCCTGGCAAAGTTAGAATTTAATTGTGTTGGATCAATAGTCTTATGACTTCCTTTAACAACATTTGATTTGTACAAGAAAAGAAAAGACATCGGGTGGCTCAGGGGGTGGTAACAAGAAGGGAAAAGGACAAAGGGGCAAGTAACTTAAAGGTGGTAGATAGTACTTTGTTGTAATGGCGAACCACATGGTCAAAATATATGAAGACGAGAAATGAAATTATAGTAAGTATGGAGGCCTGAGAAAGCAGGAAGGGACAGAGTGGCCAGATGTAATGATGACAGAGTAAATTTATAAGTGAAACAGTTTTGAGATACATGGAATGACAGGGCTCATGGTCAGAGTGAAGAATTTCAGAGCCCTGGCTCTAGGAGATCTAGTTTCAGGTATAGGATGACCATACCAATGGGTTACTGGGTGAGAGGGGCAGAGTAGAGATTAAAGTCATGGAAATTGAAATTGTTGGACTTGGAGATAAGGTGCTACAAGAGTCTTTAATTAAAAAGGCTCAGAAATTCCACGATTGTGGGGCTTGCCTTTAACCAACAAAGATCTCAACTTTTTTTTTTTAAGGCAATTGGGGTTAAGTGACTTGCCCAGGGTCACACAGCTAGTAAGTGTCAAGTATTTGGTCTGAGGCTGGATTTGAACTCAGGTCCTACTGACTTCAGGGCCAATGCTCTAACCACTGCACCACCTAGCTGCCCCAGATCTCAACTTACTATTTCTTAATAGAGTCTTCAATTGTTTCTGTGACAGAAAATTTCATCCTCCAGTGGCCAGTTTGGTAAGGATCAAGGATTGAGGATCTTCTCCAAATTCAGTTGGACCAGTCTTTGGACAATAGGTACGCCATCTGTGACAGCACCTAAACAAAGGGTAATACATATAAATATTGAAGTCACTGAGGATTATGGTAAAGATCTGGGTGGAGAGAAAGGCAGTAAACCAAGTAATGAAGTCTTTGAGGAAGGTGATAGATGACAATAAATAGGCTTGGGACAATGCTGCATAGTCAAATCAAAGCTCCAAGGGAAGTAAGGTTATTGGGTGATCCTGCCCCAGCAAAAGTGTAAAAGTAGCAGGCCAAGAACAACAATGCTGATTCCTCTTCCTAACACCACAAGAGAGGCAAGATGAGATGGAGTGAGAGTCAGGCTGGAGAGGGTGTTGAAGGATGTGATTCTTTTAGGAGAAAAAAGATTCAGATGGTAGAGGAAATTTAAAAAAAAACAATAAAGAAGAGGAGTTTGGTAAGAATAAAGTGGGGATTATGGAAGACACAGTGGAAGAGGCAGATAGAGGATAAAAGCTTACTTGGGAGGGGATAGGACAGAGCAGGATAGGGATGAATTATGGAGCAAAGTAGACATTAAGAATGTTTTTTGGGGCCTAGACAGGCAGTAGGAATAAATAGGAGAGCAGGAGATTGAGATTTAATAAACTTTAATCAAGGCAGGACGAAGTAGACAGAAGCAAGTTAGTTCCAAGGAATGTTGACATGATAGAACCTTCACAGATCCCTTCTACCAGGGGCTTCTGTGGGCTTGGTTGCAGCAGCAAAGGACAAGTCATGAAAGTGGGGGCAGGGGGAACTTGAGCAGGGGCTTGAGGAGGGTTTGCCGCCAGTAGAAGTAAATCTTTTATAAATCTCCTTTTTATTTATTTTAAATATTTGGAGGTCAATTTTTACCGAAAAATGTAATTATGAGTGTTGATAAAATTAAATTACATTTAATAACAAGTAACATTTAGTAAATGTATACTATGCATTCTAAACACCATTCTAGGCAATGAGGACATAGAGAAAAAATAATATACAGCATAAAATGTTCATTAGAGCAAATAATAGACTGCATTGTTTTGTCTGCCTACATTTTCTACATATGATTTGAAGTTCACTGAAAGTATTTTGACTTCTATAAATGTAAACTATTATTGTTGCTATTAAGTTTTTCAGAGAATTTTTTTAAATAAGGTTTCAAATGAAGAACTGAGACAGTTTGGAAAAAAAAGAGTTTTGGTTATAAAAGTATACTTTGGTATAAATAGTACATTTTCCTTCTCTTTCCTCATCCCCTAATAAGAGTTTGGCTTCTTCATTTAGCATCTATTTACATTTGTTTAGCATTATTTACGAAGCTTATAAGAAAGCTGTGGTTTCTTGACAGTTGAAGAGCATGAGTCAGGAAAGAGAGAAGAGACAACAGTGTGGAGAATGCCATAAATATGAATTTAATTCAATATGTACAGAGAGTGGTCTCTGATCCAAGTTACATTACAATTAAACTGTTTGTTATGTCCTTGATCCACAACAGATATTTGTATTTGTAATGAGTCCCACAATCGCACGGACTATAACTTTCCTGTTTCTGGACATCTATGGAGCATAAAAAATCAAGAAAAGTCATGTCTGGGTCTAGTCCGTGTTTTTTTCATCGTATGAAAAACAGGACATTATCATCATTCTTTAGCTCTTCCTTTTTGTAAGTCAGTCACAATTACATGAGCTGGTAAAGTGTATGGGAACATATTGTTTTGGTTATTTCAGATTTTTTGACAATTGCCATCAAATGTCATGACCACATTATGATGTGTTGATCCAAAACATTCATCAAACAGAAAACACATCTGTCACATCTGTTGCACCATAACTTCATCCAGTGGCTCCCATCCTGTGAGAGGAGGACCCCTAGAGGGCTTCAGAGCCATTCCAAAGGGACTTTGAACCCATATGAAAGCCAAGGATGGTTGTTTTGATTGTTATTTAGTTGTGACAAGCACACACCAACTGTGTATCAAATGTCTCCCATACATTAATGTATATGGTATATATTTATATTTAGTGTTTTATGCATATATTTAACCTGTGTTACACATATAACTACATATATGTATGCATGTGTGTATAAATGTGTGTATGTGTGTATGCTGACCTATTATTAGCCATGCTGTTTGGAAGAACAACCAAGGAGGCAGAATTCTACCTGTAACTTCAAGTAGGCATTACCTGGTATCTCTGAGTAGTAATGATTCAGGAGTCAGTGCTAACCCTTTCTCCTTGACCTTTAGGGCAATTAATATTTGTCAGAGTCACATTCAGGGTACTGAATTTTACCATATGGCTGACTTGCTGGAGTAAAGTTAAAATTTCTAGTATATTGTTGGAGGACACGCTACCCTTACTAATTGGTCGATGATGCTATGGGTTGATCCTCCTCTCTTCACAAGCCCATAAAATCCAGTTTCCCTCTTCCCCAACCCTTTCTATTTCTGTGACCCTGGGCAAGTGAATTAGCCTCTATATGTGGCGAGCTTATCTCCACTAAGTCATAGAAGTTTTTCTGCCCGATGAAATCACTGATACTTTATATTATTTATCAAATATATAGATGCAATTGTGATCAATAAAATGCAAATCCAATCAAAATCTTTGCTGAATTCAAGACAGGTTTTTTTCAGCATGTATTTACTACTAGGTGGGGGTGGGTTTTTTTCTTGTTTTATTGAAAATGATTGGAAACTGATCTAGTTGCTATATAAAAATCACCCTGGCCTCTTTCTCCTAGATTCAGATGCATTAGGGATGTTAGCTATGTAATAATATTTAACCAGCAAAGAGAAAGTAACATATTCTGGTTGCATTTATCAGTATCTGTGGATTTCTTAGCTCCTTTCCCATCTTTATTGCTATATACTCTTCTCTGGTAGCACATCAGAAAAGCATTTTTTTTTCAGGTAACGTGAGCCATTTTATTGTATACAACTTTAGCTTTCATTTTCCAGGGATTACTCTCACTATTACTCTTACTATTCTGGGTGCAGATAGACCAACAAAAAATAAAGAACTTCATTACCAACTCAGAGTCTTGGCTTTCCTCTATAGCACTCCTTGGAGATTTTCCTAGTATCCCAATTATTTCACACTTACATTATGCGTCTATCCAAAAAGAAGAAAAATAAACCCAGTGTTTCCTGAATCTATTGTGAGAAATTGTCTTAAAAAGTTTTTGTCACTGCTTGGAGTAGCCATCAAATTTTTAGTATATGATAAGTTAAACTGCCAATTAAAAATCTTAAGACAAAATAAAAATAAAATACATATATGCCCCTTCCCCAATTTTAAATTTTGGGCCATTCTGAATGAAGGGATTAGATTAGATTGACTCTTAGATCGCCTCTAGCTCTAAACAACATATATACATTTTTATGTGTATATGTATATGTATATGTATATATGTGTACATACACATATAAATAACTCTATATTTTAGCTCTATATGTAGCTCTATATTCTAGCTCTAAACCATATACATCAGTATATAATTTAATCATATTAATCTAAATATGTACCAATCCCTATCCCTATAAAAATGCTTCCTTAGTTCCCCCAAGACAAGCTTACATTAAAAAGGGCCTAACAAGCTTACAATTATTAAAAGTTACAATAATTTAACTTTTTGTGAACTGCCAGCAAAGTCTTGATTTCTCCACAAAATGTATATTTTGCAGTTCAATTGTCATTGATTTGAAATCCAAAATAAAGATAATTGACCAAGATGGAAATGATGTAACCTAAAGATTCTGTTGTCAGAATTTCATAAGACTTCTTCCTGGCTTTGTTAACAACATAAGAAACATTCTGAGAAATGTAAGGTACAATTTATAGTAAGTTTTATTTATATTTTATTCAATTGAAGTCAAAGACAGTTATTAATCACTTTCTGTTTGCAAATATTGCTATTAGTACTAGGGGAAATACAAAGCCTAGATAATATATGATCTCAAGAATTATAAAGAGATATGGCTCCCAAACTGGTGTGCTTTCTAGAATTTGTATCTCCCCAGTACCAATAGCAATATTTATATCTCCCCAATGCCAACTTAACTTAATATATATTATAACTTAATAAGATGTGATGAGACCAGAAGATGGGTGCAAACAAATGTTCTCTGAAGTTTGAGAAGGGAAAGAGATAACAAATTCTTTAATGATGAAATGGCATTTGAGTTAACACTCAAGGTGATTGGGTGATTAGGAATTCAGTCGTCTGTCAGGCTGGCATTCAGGTAAAGTGAAAAGTATGAGCAAAAACAAAAAAGTAGGAAAATCCAAGGCATAGGAGGGGCCTGTCTGCCATTCAGTTTGTTTCCTCCCCACTTTCCATGAACGGATCCAGGAACTGAGAGGCCAGAAATTGTCTTTACACAATTTCCGTGGCTGGTAGTACATGGAATGCAATGTGGCTCTGCTTCTGAGTAATCCATTAATGGTTAGTGAGTTAGAAGGCTGTGACAGGTTTCTGACCACTCTCTGACAAGGGACTCAAGTCTGAGCTTTGCTCTGTGTTCTCTGGTTCTATCTGAACTGGGAAGGGGGAGCAGGCTGACCTACAAATGAATTCTTTTATAGGCCCAGAAAAAAAGGAGGTCTCTGACTTGTGACAGTTTAAGTTAATTATTTCATGCCACCTAAACCACACCAGCCCAAGTCAATCAATACATTCCCAATTACTGAGATTAAAATCACCCACCTTCAATGAAGGATGAATGGGTCTACAAATGTCAGTTGGAATGTCTATAACCTCCATGGGGAGATGGAATCAAAATCCAAAATGAAGACTCATCTCTTTGTAAATTCATCAAGTTCTTCAGAAAGCTTTGCCCTCTTCTGCCTTCCCTGTTCATCATAATTAGCAGTCCCTGTAAATCCAATTAGAGCAATTTGGTGTGAGTTGGTTTATATCATCAATTATTGCTCACCCTCTAGGTTCATAGGAAGGCTCCACAGTGTCAGGTAGTTCATTTAATACAACATTAATTGTCTTCATTCTTGAACATCTTCCTAGGTCCTTTCACTCTCTCCACTGTCTCTCATTTATATGCTCTAACACTAGTTTCTTTCCTTAAATTGTTAGTTTGTATTTATTTTGTATTTATTTCTTCAATTTTGCATTGAGTCTCCCAAATTCTAGTAGATCATTGGATCAAATTAGACAAGGGAGAACGAAAAAAATAATAGAACTCAATAACTCAGGGCTTAGAAAATAACTCTCTGATAGAAAAAAAAATAGAAATTTCCCCAGAAAACCTGGAATAAAAACTGGCAGAAATTAGACTTAGTCCAATCTTACATCATATTTTACATTCACAGTGGATATATAGCATGCATATTAAAGGATATATTGGATATAGAAGAAAAGCAATCATATACCTTTCATAAAAGATTAATTCTTAACCAAACAAGGAATAGAAGCAATCACATAGGATAAAATGAATATTTTTTAATGATATTAAAAAGCACTTGTGCAAAAAGGAATTTGGAAGTGTGTAAATAGAGTGAATAAAATGTTTATACTCTTTGGTCGGAAGTTCCACTAGTAGGCATATACCCCAAGGGGATCACTGATAAGAAGTTGTAATATATATCAAAATACAAAAATACTTTTTGGGGTAAGGAAACAAAATAGATGCCCAATAATTGAGACATGGCAAACAAATGATACTTGAATGTAATGGAATTGACAATTTTGTAAGAAATGAAGAAAATGATGAATACAGAAAAGCATAGATTTACATCAGCTGATGTAGAGCCAAGAAAACAATACTTGCAATTACTAAAATAATGTAACTAGAAAAAAATAATCACAAAACAATGAAAAGTGAATGTTTAGCATCAAAGTATTAGTGTTCTCCCACTTTATCTTGTATATATATCTCGTTTTTATATAATTGTTATATAATGTACACAATTATAAATAAGGATCCCATTAGATTGTGAGCTCCTTGAAAGCAGGGACTGGCTTTTGCCTTTCTTTTGATCATCAGCCATTAACATGTTTTATAAATGCTAATTAGACTGAATATTGCAAAATTACTTTTCCTCCTTCATCTCCTCTACCTCCTACTAATGATAAAAATAATAGCATTTACATAATGCTTCAAGTTTTGCAAAGTTCTTTATAAATGTAATCTCATTTTATCTTCGGTCCAATACTGTATCCACTGCACTAATCCAAAGATCACATCCTTAAAAAAAGGGATATTTTAAGACACCATACTCACACAAAACACACACACACTCCAAAATAGGCAGTTGATAGGTATAGAACGTTTTGTATATTTTCAGATTTTTTTAATAAATTAGGCTGGGCTGGCATAGCAAGAGAAATACCTATGTTCTCAATTTTTAAAGTATCTTTTATTTCTTTTAAAAATATTTTGCAATCATGTTTATGTCTTGAATATACATTTTTATCTTAGTGCATAGATATTTCATGAATTTTGTAGTTACTTTGAATTGGGATTTCTCTTTATATGATTTTCTTCTGGATTTTTGTTATTGCTGTTGGATTTTTATTTTTTTTTTTTTGGTATCCTGCTACTTTACTAAAGTTTGATGATGTCATTTAGTTGCTTTGCTCATTCTCTGGGATTTTCCCAAATAAACTATCATATAATTTAGTAAATAGGGTGAATTTTGTTTCCTCTAGTTTAGTTTCTATATCTTTACTTCCTCTATTCTTATTGTATTATGAAGGCACAATTTCCCCATTATAAATAATGCTAATTAATGGTTTTTATATGCATATATACCTTTATCATATTAAAATGATTCTTTAATACCTATGATTTGTGGGGCTTTTAGCATAAATGAGTGTTTTGTTTTTTTGAAGACTTTCTGCACCCTTTCATAAGATCATCTGGTTTAGGGTGTTTTAATTATGATTACTAACTTCAATTGTTCCATTACTTTTGGTACTTGTAAAAGTTTTGACTTGGTCAATTAATCAATTGCCTCATCTTACCTGACTTGGTACTTATACCTTTCTTAGGTGAGAATGCATTCCCATTGAATCGCTCAAAGGTATGAATTAGGTCTGAATAAGGCCTAAATACCTCTATTGAATAAAAACCATTGGAGTAACTGAAAAAATGCCGCACAGGAAGTATGTTCCAATTTGTTAAGGTGACTGGTCAGGCAGGTTTTTTGTGAAAAAGCAATCTAATTCAGAACCCAGGCATTTGTGTGTCTTGCAGTTTAATGGTGGAAGTTTTCCAGCTAAGCCACTAAGGAATAACTTTAGGGGGAAGAAAAGAACCTCAACACTGGCCTCAGGTATTAGCCTCCTTCTCCAGCCCCGGAGGGGAGACTCATGAACTTCAGAGGGCTAGATGTATTAGACTTTTTCATCATAATCTTAGAATTACACCCTAGAACATCAGTGATTGGCAGCAGTGTCAGCACTGGAAACCAAGGACAAACTGGACCCAATGAGGAAAGGTAAGCTCAAGATTATATATACAAGTAGCTTTATTGGGAAGCTACAGCATGCTTAAGGGTAATTTCATGAGTATACCACAGGGTGGGGAGAAAAGAACCAAAAGCTATGAGTTATCATTTTGCTACATGTACTCTCTAAGCCTGAGCCAAATTTTGTCTGGACTTTGTATGTATTGGTGGGAGAATATGTCACAGACTTTTGGAGAGAATGTTTTATATCAAATATACTTATTTTTAAGGTTTTTTTGCACTTCAAATTATTTTTTTCCAATTACATGTAAAGATAGTTTTCAACATTCATTTTTGTAAGATTTTGAACTCCCTCCTTTCTTTTACCACTCCCCAAGACAGCAAGCAATCTGACATAGGTTATTATGTACAATCCTGTTAAACATATTTCCATATTAGTCATGTTGTGAAAGAGGAATCAAAACAAAAAGGAAAAACCATGAGAAAGAAAAAACAAAAAAAAGTAAAAATAGTATGCTTCGATCTGCAGTCAGACTCCATAGTTCTTTCTCTGGATGTGGGTAGCATTTTCCATCATGAATCTTTTGGAATTTACCAACTATACTTATTATATAATTTTAATAAGTAGCCCTTTCTAAAATGCTAAGTCTGGCTAGTTGATATAAAATTATAATGATGGGGCACATCAGTGGGGTTTTGTGAAATATGGTACATGAAAAAGCATTCCCAATACCTCAAGAATCCAAAGAGAGAGGTATAGCAGCTGGGATTCGAAGAAACAAATGGAGGGTGGGAGGCAGATTAGCTCTAGATTTCATACTACATTTCTATCCCTGGTCATAATGACTTTTATTTTTATTACTGTAGTCTCTATAAAAGATTGAATTTAGAAATTTTGCATCAGCATTAATTGGTGATATTGTTCTACAGTCTTTTTTCTAAGCCTTAAATTTCTCTATTTTGGGTTTTAAAATTGAATTTATATCACAAAAGGAATTTGGTAGATCATATTCTCTCTTACTCCTTTTTCTAAAGTGATTTATCTCTTTTATTCAAGTTCTTCTACACATATTAGAATTATTTTTTTTTCAATTTTTGAGTTACAAATTCTCTCCCTCCTTCCTTTTTCCTCCTCGTTGAGAAAGCAAGTAATCTGATATAGGTTATACGTGAATAGTCATGCAAAACACATTTCCACATAAATCAAGCTGTGAAAGAAAACACAGACAAAAAATAAGAAAAATAAAGCAAATAAAAAGTATCTTCAATCTGCATGCATCCAGATTCCAAGAAACAGCACTTTACGCCATAAGTCCAAAATTGCCTTCGATCCTTGTATTGCTGAGAATACCTAAGTTATTCAGAGTAGATCATCTTGTAATATTGCTATTACTGTGTACAGTGTTCTTCTGGTTCTGTTCATTTAACTTTGCATCAATTCATATTTGC
>NW_020954552.1:3550919-3557951 GCF_900497805.2 Vombatus ursinus
GGACATCCCCTCAATTTCCAATTCTTTGCCACCACTAAAAGAGCTGCTGTAAATATTTTTGCACATATAGGTCATTTTCCTTTTTGTTTTTTATCGCTTTGGAATACAGACCTAGTAGTGGTAATGCTTGATCAAAGGGTATGCGTGATTTTATAGTCCTCTGGGTACAGTTCCAAATTGCTCTCCAGAATGGTTGAATCAGTTTACAACTTCCCCAACAGTACATTACTGTTTTAATTTTTCCACATCCCCTCCAACATTTGCCATTTTTCTTTTCTGTCATATTAGCCAATCTGATAGGTATGTGTGGTGATAGCTCAGAGTTGCTTTAATTTGCATTTCTCTAATTAATAGTAATTTTTATATGACTATAGATAGCTTTGATTACTTTGTCTGAAAATTTGACTCAGTTTTCTTCTCTCTCAATTCTTTTTTTTTTTAGGCAATTGGGGTTAAGTGACTTGCCCAGGGTCACACAGCTAGTAAGTGTCAAGTGTTTGGTCTGAGGCTGGATTTGAACTCAGGTCTTCCTGACTTCAGGGCCAGTGCTCTATCCACTGCGCCACCTAGCTGCCCCTTTCTCTCTCAATTCTTAAAAGAATAATTTATATGGCATACATAGTAACTCCTCTTTAAACATTGGATAAAATTTACCTACAAGTTACCCTGGATGTGAGTTGTTTCTTCTGTAGTCCCTTTGTGCTTTAGTCAATTTTGCTTTGTGACATTGGATCATTTAAAATCTCTGTTTCATGATTTGCTAATTTAAGCATTTTATATTTTTGCAAATATTTCCACTTCTTTTAACTTCTCAAATTATCTAGTATATTACTGCATACTATAGGTTCTTTTAATTCTTTATTCTTTTTCTCTGTTATTATTTTACTTTTCATATATTTATTTATGTTAATAATTTTCCTTTTTCTTCTTTTTATTCAGGTTTGCCACTTTTGTTTATTTTTTCAAGAACCAAATTTCAGTTATGTTTATGTATTCTATAGTATCTTATTTTTCATTTTATACATTTCTCCTCTAATTTTCAAGATTTCTTCTTTTGTTTATTTTGGGTTTGCTTATTTTTCAATTTTTACAATATTTTAAATTTCATAGACAGTTTTTAAATGTATGTTTTCAAAGATATATTTTTCCTCTTAGGACAACCTTAGTGACATCCCAGACCTTTGGTATGTTGTTCCATGTATTTTGATGTTAATATTTTATGACTGGTTCTTCCTGTCCCTACTCTTATCAGTACCTTTCACCTAGGTACTAATTATTTTTATCACTTTTTCTTTGAACTATTTATTTCTCATGATGTCATTTTTACTTTTCTATGTAAGTCTTCATGTTTTGCTTATATTCTTTGATGGAGAATAGCCCAGATGGAATTCCACATGTAATGAAAGTAACTACTTGAACCTGCAGGATTCAGCTAAATAACTCCCTAACTACAAAAATACTCAGTGACTCTGAGTGTAAATCCTCAAGGAGGTAAAAGCATCCTGCNTTATATTCTTTGATGGAGAATAGCCCAGATGGAATTCCACATGTAATGAAAGTAACTACTTCAACCTGAAGGATTCAGCTAAATAACTCCCTAACTACAAAAATACTCAGTGACTCTGAGTGTAAATTCTCAAGGAGGTAAAAGCATCCTGCAAGAAGGTTTCTTGAGGTCTCAGAAACCTCCTGTTCATTCCATATGTACTCCTTGTCCCATGGATCTATAGGTGATTTTCAGGTTAATCTTCCTGGGGAGGAAGTTAATTTTAAAAGTCTTGTCTGTTTCAGTGTTAGGACTTATAATCACCCTTAAGGAGGAGGTGAGTGATTAGGGACAGGTAGTTCTAAGTGTTCAAGGACTGCATTATAGAATAACATCTTTATATTAATCACTATTTCACTGTATTATGGTCTTTACCACATGTGTTTAGTATTTTTATATTCATTTATAATTTCTCTGTGATGTATTGTATAGTCTATTTTTAAAGGTGCCATGTTGTGCTGAGAAATATGTAGATTTTAAATGTTCCCATTCACAAAATGTTTTCCAGTTCTCAAATCTCCATCAGTTTTTTTAGTTCTATATTTATTTTTGTTTCCCTTTCTGATAGCTATGTCCAGTTTTGAAAGAGTATCATCAAATCTTTACTAATTGTGTTATATATGTTTTGAGTTGTTTTTTTCTTTCTGAATTTAGCTGTTATTCCATCCTTTAAGTAGAATGTAATTTCTTTGTATATCCCTCTTGCTATTGTATAATTTTGTTTTTACAATGCTTAATAGCACAATTTCAACTCCTGCGTTCTTAGAATCATCTAAAGTGTAGGAAATGTTGATCTAGTCTTTTATTTTCATTCTGTATATGTTTACTTTTCAAATATTTCTAGTAGTCAGGAGATTATTGTGTTTGGTTTTCTTATCCATTGTACCACTTTGCTGTGTTTCATTAGATTGTTTATTCCATTCATATTTAAAAGTATTGTTGTTAGATTTGTGTTTTTCTCTATTATTTTGTGTGTGTGTGTGTGTTGATGTTTTTCCTATTGTCTTTTAAATCAGTACCTTGCCTCTGCTGTTAGTTTGACTTTTGTTACTTTGATGCTAGCATTTTATGACTGCCTCTTCCTGTCTGTACTCCTGTTTATCTTCCTTGTCTTATTTTCTTTGAATTGACCAACTTGGTTAATTCTTCTTTTTTTTCCTTTATCTATTTCTGAAACTCTTTTGATCCTTCTCTTTTCCAATTAAATGGGCAGTTCAGAATCTTCCTTGTCCATATCTTCCCAGACCTCTTACTTTAAGTATTGGAATTCTGTCACACCCTTTTCCAAGAAGTTTACCTTTGCTTTGTACTCATCATTTCTCTTCCCTTCTAATATATTCACTTTATTTTTAGTTATTGGGTTATTCTTTTTGTGTTCTTCATGAGGGTAAATACTCAGATAGATAAAAAGACAAATGATAGATAGAAATGATAGAGATGGAGATAGGTAAATGCATAAGAAAGAGAGATATGATAGTATTTTTACATGTTATTTATAAGGGTTTCTCCTTCAATCTCATTTCTATATCATTGCATTATGAAATCTACCTGATCTGGATCTCTTCTATTAGTATGATCTTCAGTATTACTGTTATACATAGATTTTGTGCCTCTCATTTTATGGGATATTAAATGTTATAAACCTATTTTTGCTAAACTGCATTTCAATTTTCTAAAAAAAAAAATTCTTGTCAAATAAAGATTTCTTCCTCTTGTAATTTATGTTCTCACATTTGTCAATCACCAAGTTATGGAAGTTATTTACCAAAGTTATTTGGCTGTTTCTGATTCTTCTTTTCCTAGACTGATCCATTGATCTTTTTTAAAAATTTTAACCAACATTTAATGATTTTGAGGTATCATTATCCCTCTTTTTCTTTCTTAAAATTCCCTTGGTATTCTAGAATTTTATTTTTCCAGATGAATCTTATTATTATTTTGTCTACCTCTATAATGTTTTTTGTTTTATATAGCCAAAAGTCTATAAATAAATTTATGTAGTTTAATAATCTTTATGATATTGTTATGGTTTAGGCCTGAACACTGCCTATCTCTATGGTTAGGTAATTCTTTATTTCCTTAAGGTGTTCATAGGACATGCTTTTAATTCCCTCACCACTCTGATCACTCTCTTCTAGATCTCTAGTTTATCAATTTACTTCCTAAAATGTGACGCTTAGTACTAAATACTCAAGATGTAATCAGCCAATGCAGACAGCTAACTCTATGCTAAAGTCAATATTCCTTCACCCATACCTACATTGTTCTCTCTATTCCTTTTCACCTTTCAGCATTTTTATTTTCTTTCCCTACTTCACCTTGTGATACTGTAGTCTTGAAGGTTGTCTCCTTCTTCAAATATCTCCTTATAGAATATGAGCTTCTAAATGTTTGTTGAATTTTTTTTAGAGCAAAATATAAAGGGTTTATAATTTTCTCCATCATGGGTTATTTGGCTTTTATAATGTAGATTTAGTTTAAGTTAGAGTTAGGTTTTTATCTTTTCCTTTTCCTTTTTTTTCCCTTTTTTATGCCACATCCTATCGTTGATTCATTTTAATCTTGCAATCTACTAAAACACTGTACTTGTGAGGTTGATTTTTTTTAATCGAAGTATAGGATTTTAAATTCATCACTTTTAAATTTCACATTTTTAGTTTTGATCCCTCCTTCATATATGATAAGATCCTTTTCATGTGGTGATTCTGCTATCCAATGAATTAGCTTTTCTTCCTAGTTTTGTGTCATATGGATGTTTAACAACATGCCATCCATACCTTCACCCAAACTATAGAAAAGAGACAAGATCAGATCCAGGGAACAACCTACTAGAGACCTCCTTCCTGATCCATTCAACCAATTCTGATGCAACTGAAATGAATTATCATCTAGCCCACATCATTGTATCTTGTCCATAAAGAGAGCATGGCAGGCTTTCCCAAGTGCTTTGCTGAAATTTCAATGTACTGTACTTGTCTAGAATATTTTTTTAATTTAGTAACAGTTGGTTAGTTGTTGTCCTTCATTTTCAAAAAGGATCAAAATGATATCCCTATGTCGGGATCAATGTACAGTGTGTCCAGCTGTGGCTGATGAGACCGACACAAGCTCAAAAGGCTTTAGCACAAGTTGGGCACAAATATTCCATATGAACATTTGGAATGAAGATATCTCTAAATTTATATATCTCATTTCTCTTGAGCTCCTGCAATTCTGCTTTGCTCATACAGCACAGTGCCTTCTTTGATGAAAGCAAGCATGCCATTCTGGGCCGTGCTGTGCCAGTGTCTCCCTTATCTCACAATTGATTCAAAAGTTCTTCAGAAACATCTTGAGATTGTCCTTATATCACTTCTTCTGAACATTTTTGTGTTTTGACCACAAGGTAGGATCCCTGACTGCCACAGTAAGCAGGCGGAGGTTTGGTTAGGTAAAGCAGATAATTTTTAAGGCATGTTTTCTAGCCTCTTCCTCATGCCAGGAGGTGAACAGGACAGTCCTTAAAAAGGCTGCTCAGACACACAGGGGGGCCACTGAATCTCAATGCTGCTTCAGTCCAGTGAGAAGATGACCCTGTGCCCTGGGCTGCCTTTGTGTAAGGTTGTGACTATAGCTCTTAATGTATCCAGACCTGCTGATTTCTCACTTCCTGGTCACCACAGGACTACAAGATAGATTGAAATGACAAAATGGTATGTATGGGTAATGTCCCATGACAGGTGCATAAATTGGACTTAAGTGAGGCAGAATTGCCTGAAGTGTTGGGCTTACTCTCTCTTCCAGTCATCAGAGTCCAGTGGCAAGAAAAAAGTCAAGACAACTGACAATGGTTTAGTATGTTTTAGATGACCTTGGTGTCTTCAATGTCTGACCAAACTCTAAAGTTTCCACAGCCCCTGCTGTCTTCATGGCTCATTGGAACAAATTATTCAAATCTAATTCCAAAAGTCTTCACCCTCCCCTCAACTCAACCATGGGTTTGAAACCCATCAGTTTCTCTCAGCCTGGTTTAGCCCATCTGCCAAAATAGTTTTACCTGTGTGTGGCTGCTCTGCATGCTATAGCTTCTTAGAACCACAGCTGAAAGTTGGGTGACATGTGGACATCGAAGATGGAAAGCAACCTTACAAAGGGCTCAGCAGCCCTCACACCAGAGGTTACCTTAATACTTCATATACCCCATCACCCTAGTACTATTTTCTAAAGGAAAATGAGATTGATCCAGCGTAGCCTGTTCTTTGTGAAGCCATATAGACCTTCTAAATGCACATAAATTTTCTCTTTAATTCAGGATTTTTGCCAAGAATTTAGGTCAAACTCACAGACATGTAAATTGAAGACTCTACCCTCTTGACTTTTCAACTCAATTCAATAAACATTGATGTGCTAAGCACTGTGCTAAGTGCTAAAGATAAAAAAAGGCAAAAGAAAGTCCCTGCACTCAGCTTACAACCTAATGGCAGAGCCAAAACACAAACAAATAAATACAAGGCAAGCCATATACAGGTTAAATAGGAAATAATTAACAGAGGGAATGCTCTTGGGATTGTAGAAGGCAAGGTTTTAGTTAGGACTTACAGCAGACCAGGGAAATCAGTATTCAAAGTGGAGAAGTAAGAGATTCCAGGCATGAGAGACAGCCAGAGAAAATGTCTGAAGCCAAGAGATAGAATGTATTGTTCGTGGAACAGCCAAGAGGCCAGTGTCACTGGATTGAAGAGTACATAGCAAGGAATAAGGTATAAGAAGATAGGAAAGGTAATAGAGAGCTAGGTTATGAAGGGCTTTGAATACCAAAGACAGCATTTTGTATTTGCTCCTGGAGGCAATAGGAAGCCACTGGAGTTTTTTTTAGTGGGTGGGGAGGGGCATCTATTTTAGGAAAATCACTTTAATGGCTGAATGGAGAATGGATTGGAGAAGAGGAGAGACTTGAGGCAGATAGACCCACAAAAAGGTTATTGCAGTAATCGATGAGGTGATGAAGGTCTGACTAGAGTAGTGAAAGTATCAGAAGAGAGTCGGAGGCTTAATCAAGAGATATTACAAAAGGTAAAAATGGCAGGCCTTGGTAACAGTTTGGATGTTGGGGTGAGAGGTAGTGAGGAATCTAGGATCACTCCTAGATTGCAAGCCTGAGGTACTAGGAGGCTGGTGTTGCCATGAACAGGAATGAGGAAGATAGAAGGGGAAGAGGCTTTGAGAGGAAAGATAATGAGTTCTATTTTGAACATTTTGTGATTAAGATGTCTACTAGACATAGAGTTCAAGATGTTTGAAAGGCATTTGGAGATGCAATATTGGAGATTAGCAAAGAGATTGGGGTAGGAAGAGTTGATTTGAGAATAATCAGCATAGAAATGGTAGTTAAATCCATGGGAGTTGATGAGAGCACCAAATGAAATAGTATAGGGAGAGAAGAGAAGAGATCCAATACAGAACTGTGAGGGACAGCCATGATTAGAGGGAATGATCTGGAGGAGTAT
>NW_020954552.1:3557981-3564285 GCF_900497805.2 Vombatus ursinus
CCAAGAAAGCAAACAAAGAAAGAGGGGTCAAATAGGTATAGGTAGAAAACCAGGAAAGAGTAATCTTCCAAAAATCTAAAGAGAAAAGAGCATCAAGAAGGTGAGCATGATCAATAGTGTCAAAGCCTGCAGAGAGATCAAGGAGAATGAGAACTGAGAAAAGGCCATTAGATTTGACAAACAGGAGGTCATTAATAATTTTGGAGAGAGCAGTTTTGATGGAATGATAAGGTCAGAAGTCAAATTGTAAGGGATTAAGAAGAGAATGAGAGAAGAATAAATGGACTCACCTATTATAGATGACCTTTGTGAGGCATTTAGGTACAAAGGACAGAAGAGAATTAAATGGATAACAGTTAGCAGGAATGGAAGGATGGGGAGACATGGGAATGCTTATAGGGAGTAAAAAAATGAGCCAGTAGAGAGGGAGAAATTAAAAATAAGTGGAAAAGTGGTGATGATTGAGAGGGAAATCAAGGGAAGAGGACAGTATAGAATTGAATTGGTTCACCAAGAAGTCAAGATAGGGAGAAGAAGAGACAGTGGTTAATGCAAGGGAGTTGGCCTAGAATAGAATTGAGAGGTCAAGGGAGATCATGACAAGGATGAAGAATAGGGTTAAAAGCCAATAGATTATGTTTGAGTAAGATAATTTCAGAATTCTTGAATATGGAGGTGGCATATTTGTGGGTGATGTCAAAACTGAGGGTATGACCTTTTTATGTGTAGTCATGGGGTGGATGAGTAACTCATTGGAGGAGAATAGATTGAGGAACTGAGTAGTTAGAGTATTTGACAGAGAATCAATATGTTGAAATTCCCTAGTATGAGGGCAGGAGTTAGGGAGGAAAGAAAAATTCTAAGCCAGGTATTGAACTCACTGAGGAAAGAAGGGGAGTAACCTGGAGGTAGAAAACCACTACCATGGTTTTAATTGAGTGGTAAATATGAATAGCATGAACCTTGAAGGAAGATAGGTTACTGAGTGGAGGAAGGGGAATAACCCAAAAATGGTATGGAGGAACAAGGGGTATTTCAACTCCCCCATCTCAACCAGTGAAAAAAGTAGAATGAATGAAGGTGCAACCAGTACTGGAAAGGGTAGCCAGGGAGGCAGTGTCTTCAGGGGAAAGCCAGGTCTCAGTAAGAACTACTAGATGGAATGAGGGGGAGAGGAAAAGATTTAAGATGTAGGGAAATTTGTTGCCTATGGAACAGGTATTCCAGAGGGCACAGTGGAAGGGCTGAGTGGAATTAAGATGAAACTTCAGACTGAGGAAGAAGTGTTTGAAGAGGATTGAAATGAGGAATCAGGTGGCAGGAAATATTGAGTGGGGTTTGGATGATGATCTGTAGGAGCTCACTGTCACTGGGATGTGAAACTTATGACCAGGTGTGAGAATGTTCACCATTGAGTGGAGGCTACCATTCCTCTATTCTAAAGGGACAGGCACAGCAAGAGATAAAAAGCCTGAAGTTGAAGGGAGAGTGATTTTTCTTTGGATCAGAGGTTCACCACCTCCAAGTTGGAAGATTTTACTGACAACAAGCCTTTCCTCAGAAAACATGCTTTGCTGAGCAGGAGATGGAAGATTGAGATGGTAGGATATTATTTCTTCCTGTCCCCAGGCTGAGGTCTTTTCACCTGAGGAGTCTGGCTATAAAACAACAGCAGAAAGTGGTAGACTCCCTGTATTGATGGAAAATACTTGGACTGGCACCTAGAAGCCTTTTCTTGGGGTACAAGCTAAGCCCTAGTACAAAGATAGCCAATAGAAGCCATCATTTTTAAGGGCTTTTCCCTTCAAGTATCCTGGGTTATAGTTTGTCCATTCTTAGTGACCTGTACTCACTAATGGTACTTTGGTGCCTTTCTATTTTTTCACTTATGATTGGTTTTAATGCCCTAAGTTTTTGTTCTATCCTTCCCAGTTAAAATATCATTCTCATTAATATTCTTCCTTCCTTCCTTCATCCCTCTTTCCCTTCCTTCCTCCCTCCCATGTTCCCTCCCTCCCTTCCTATTTCTCTTTCTTACTTACTTCCTTCTTTCCTTCCTTCTTTCTTTCCTTTTTTTCTCAAACATTTACTCAAACATTTACTAAGCACCTACTGGTAGAGATAACAGAAGCCAAATGAAATTTAAGCAGTTTTGCCTTATGTTTATTATCATTATTTCATATTCCCTGAACAGTGATCCTTTCGCCACATTTATCTTCTCCTTTCCCTAACAAACAGCTTTTGAACAAGTACCTGTCAAATATGAAATCATCAGAGAGCTCCCTATTTTCAACCACACTGGTCTTTAGATGCCTCTCCATTTTCCTCCTCCTAATCTTTGTGAAGGAATAGATATAGAATGACCACTTAAAAGTATTTTCTTATGATCAGGTATCAGCTGATAAGATAGTAGAGGCTGTAGAGTCGTGACCAGGGTATTAAAAATCCTTCCTTCACTTTACTAGTTTATATTCATACAAACCATGTTCTATAAGTTGAGGAAAGAGTTGAATATTTTAACCTCCTATTCCCATTCAGTGACCTTTACCAGGATTTTCATAACAACTATTGTAAGGCATAGAAGAAAATGAGGATGGCCACCAGTGTATTTGCATATAATCCCCATGTGCCTACACAGACCATAAAGCCTACTCTGAAGGAAAAATGTCAGATTTTATTGTTGTTGTCCTGGGAGCTTAGTAGCAGCAGGAACACATGTACTCTGATGCTTTGCTGAGCCATGTTGGGTATGTTAGTGCTGCCTGCCATGGAAGCTGCTGATTCCAGTAGAAACAAACAGAAGGAAATAAATGGATGGAGCTTCTCTCCCCTTTGAACTCAGAGAATGTGCAGGTCTATATTTGACTCTAGTTAAGTAAAAAGCCCTCTGTGTGGCATATCAGAACACTGGACAGAAAGATGAGAATAGTTTTGTCTTCCTGAGCATGCCACCAATGATCTGTGTACATCCTTGCAGATGCCTCTCCTACCTCTACTTTCTCATATTAAAAATAAAGAATGCATTTTTTGTCTTTTTCATATAGGCTTTAAGAGGTTTAATGAAATATTTGTCATATTCTACTCCAAGAAATGGCATTACTCTATCAGATTGCATTATGTGTGTTAACCTAACCACAACAAGGCTATCATGGATTATATAAATTTCATTTCTTGAGTACTTCATTTTGAATTAAGAGAGCCTACTCCCCATTTAAAATGTTGATTTAATCTTTTTATCAGAGAAAGTTCCAGAAAAGGCATTTGAATTCTCTCCTTTATCGTCAATTTGGGAGCTGGTTCTATAAAAGGAACTATTTCCTACAAAACCAAACAGAGAATGCCAAAAAGACTAGTAAAGCAGTAGCAGTCACGCTGATCCTACCTTTTGTATCAGCAACAAGAGGAGGGGGGAAAAAACCTTGATGCTTTCAACCATTTTTGAATATAAGAAAGCAGCTGGGAACTTGAAACTTCTTTCATCACTTCAGGGTGTGACATGATTATTCAGAAAAAAAAAATCAAATTGACTTTATAACTTTGGAAGGATACATTGACAAAGAATGAAGCAGAAATGAAAAACTGTAAACTGTGATTCTCTACTTGAGCAGCCCATAAGATTCACCTTGAACTCAAAAACATCTTCAGTGTCACCAGGCTGGTGGCATGGTGTCTGTGAGAGGAAGGGTCCCATAAGTGCATGAACATGGAGGGCTTCAATTGTCTTTTGTATTTGCTTTTTCCTTTATGGAAGATCTAAGAAAACTATTTGAAAGTGATATAACCCTCCCTAACTTGTCTCTCATAAGATACAGATTACTTTGGATAAAAAGACTGTTTGAATAGCTTACTGAAAAGAATGTCAAAGCCTTAACAATACTAATTCCTAAACCCACAATGCAAATCACAGGATAAAAACTCAGGTATACCTGGCTTGAGCTAATCCACTGGCACAATTTGCAGGAGCTCCCCTCTTGCTCCCACCAATACCTGGGAAAGAAATAACAGTTGGAGAAGTGTCTTCCTGTTCTTGTTTTTCCACATTAATCTTCTCATACCTTAGAAATGTCTAAAATGTTTCATTGCCATAATAACACTAACCATTAGTCTATACAAAACCCAGTCATTTAAAAATCTTTCTTTGGCAAGTGAGACAGTAGGTTTAGAATCTTTCAACATTTCCTAATTTTGGGGTTAGATTGTTTTTGTTTAATAGGTATTGCCATCCATGGAAATATTATAAAAAGAAAACAACAATATGTAAGTAACCATGACCATCAACTCTTCAAATACTTAATGATTTGCATGAGAAAATGCTGTTATTACCTGAAATAATTTAATACTGCCCTCTAGAGGCACTATTATATAATAAAATTCATTTCTTCTGATGTATTTTCAAAAAATTAAATTTCCTGAGATTCAACAATGTGTCTTGTCAAGATGCCCCATAAACATCATTGAAGTGAATTTTTAAAGAGTAGCACCGGGTTCCTTTCCCAGTAGAAATGAACCTGTTATACATTCAACCAAGTAAAATATGTAGTAAAACACAGTGGGGTATTAAGAAACAAGTCCTGTAAACCTAGATTTTATTTTGAAATGTATTAAAAAGTCAAGCAATTAAACAAAAGAATAAAACATGAAATAGAATCCACTATTTTCAAATTGTTCTTCTGTAAATTCCTGAAATAAATTGAAGAGAGGTCAGGAAAGGACAATGATGCTGAGAGGATCAAGGCTGGGGAAATAAAGTTACATTAGCATTCACTAGACTGAGAAGTAACAGGGAAAACTAGAAGCTCTTTCCTAATATACAGACATGGCATCATGGATAATCATTACAGGGCTATGAGCATATGAAGAAGTGCTATAAAAAATTATTGGCTTCTTCATGGATAGCTGAAAAAATCCAACAAAGAGAAATTTAGACTCTTAGATTGTTCAGAAAAATTCTTGAAAGTAAAATGTATGCTACAGTACAGTACTAGGGATTTCTTTGGTCCTTTTTTCTTTAACTTTTTATAAGTGTTTCTTTTCTCTCCCTCTCCCAATTGAATAAGAAAAAGGGAAAACATTCATAAAACATAGGAATACTATAGCAAAACAAATTCTCACATTGGCATGTAAAAAAAAAGTGTATTTCATTATGCATTTTAAGTCCATCATGCCTCTGGCAGGAGAACAGTTTTATCTTCAGCCCTCCTGAATGATAATTTATCATTATATTGATCAGAATTCTAATGTCTTTCCAAGTCTTTTTTTTTAATGTTATCATTGTATAAATTATTCTAGTTGTGTTCACTCTGCATCACTTCATAGAGGTCTTCTCAGTTTTCTCTGATACTGCCCATTTCATCATTTCTTATGGCATAAGAAATTACATTCATATAACATAATTTGTTTAGCCAGTCTCCAATAGGTGGGCACCCCTTTAGTTTCCAGTTTGGGGATAAAAACAGCTGCTATCAATAGTTTTATACATAGTATTATTTTCCTCTTTCTTTGATCTCTTTGGGTAGAGGCCTAGTAGAGTTATTGTTAGGTCAGAGGTTATGGACAGCTTAGTGGCTTTGGGAGCATAATTCCAAATTACTTCCTAGGAGTTTGACCAATTCACATCTCTACAGACAGTGCATTAGTGTGCCTGTTTTCCCAGAGTCCTTCCAACATTTATCATTTTCCTCTTTTGTCGTCTTTACCATTTTGATGAGTAATATTGCTTTAATTTGCATTACTCTAATTATTAGTGATTTGGAGCATTTTTTCCTATGTTTGTCAGCAGTTTGGATTTCTTCTTTTGACAACTGCCTTTTGACAGTTGTTCACATTCTTTGATCAGTTATCTATTTAGGAATGGCTCTTAATCTTATAAATTTGAATTAGTTCCTTATATATCTTGGATAGGAGACCTTTATTAGAGAAACTTAATTGCAAAGATTTTTATTCTCATTTATCTAATTCCCTTATAATTTTAACCACATTGGTTTTGTTTGTGCAGAATGTTTTAATTTTAAATAATCAAACTCTACATTTTATCTTCTGTCATCCCCTTTATCCTTTGTTTGGTTATGCACTCTTCTTTTATACATAGATCTGAAAGGTAATTTCTTCCCCTCTTCATTAATTTGCTAGTGATATGACATTTTGTGACTGTGTATCCATTTTGTTTCTCAGTATACAGTGTGAGATGTTACTATATATCTAGTTTCTGTGATAGCTTTACATTTTTCTCAGCAATTTTATCAAGTAGATGTTAGGAATTTCTTTGAAAAGAAGATAGAATAGCTGTGAGTTCTTCTTCTCAATG
>NW_020954552.1:3564332-3566943 GCF_900497805.2 Vombatus ursinus
TGTCACCCCCTTGCCTCCTGGTGTGCCATCACTTCCACTTTGTTTTAAGAGTTTAAACTTGCTACTTCAAAGTTCACCATGGGCGATGATATTGCTGCCTTCATTACTGACATTGCCCCTGAATGTGCAAAGCTGGCTTTGTAGGAGACATACTACTCTTTCTTCCATTGTTGGGCACTCCAGATGTTAGTGTGTGCTTGTGGGTGTGGACTAGAAAGCCAGCTGAATGGAGATTAAGGCCCAAAGCAAAAGCAGTATTCTGACCCTGAGGTAACCCATAGAAGTACCTCATTATCATAAACTGGGGTGACATGGATTAAATCTGGCACCATACTTTGTACAACGAGCTGCATATGACCCCTACAGAGTACTGTAAGTCACTCACAGAAGACCGCTGAATCTCAAAGCCAACAGAGAAAAGATGGCACAGATTATGTTTGAAGCATTCAGCATTCCAGTCACACATATTTTCATCCAGGCTGTGTTGTTCCTGTGTGCCTGTGGTCATACCAGAGGTGTTGTGTTAGACTCCAGTGATGGTGTGACCCACATTCTTCCATTCCCTAATGTGCTTCAGTGGAGCATTCGCATTTGTATAGAATTACTGCATATAGGTGTTTTTAAAAAATCATAACTATAGAAGAAAAAAAAATAAACCAAGATACAATCAACATATAGCACAGACTGAGCAAACGTGGCTTTTTTCCTACATTAGGCAACTCAAAAACCATTGGCTTTTTTTTTTTAGCTGACAATCTAAAACTCATCTATCAATATTATGTTCCTCCTCATTCCATCCTCCATCTGGAACTGGATGGCCATGATCTGACAGATTACCTTATGAAGATCCTCACTAAGAGAGGCTACAGTTTCACTCCCACATTTGAGAGGGGAATTATGTGTGACATCAAGGAGAAGCTGTTATGTTGCCCTAGACTTTGACTAGGAGCTAGCTCTTCTCTGGAAAAGATCTATGAGCCTCCTGACAATCAAGTTATTACCACTGGCAATGAGAAGTTCAAGTATTCAGAAGCTCTGTTCCAACCATCTTTCTTAAGTATAGAATACTGCTGTATCCATTAGGCTATCTTCAAATTAATCATGAAATATGATGTTAACATCTATAAGGATTGGCATAACAACATGTACCCAGGCATAGCTGACAGGATGTAGAAGATTTCTCAAAAGCACAATAATTTAGATCATTGCCTCATCTGAGCTCAAGTCCACCTCTCAGCAGATATAGATAGGGAAGAAAGAATATGATAAATCTGGCACTCTTGCTTCTAAATGGACTATTATATGTTTGTTTTGTTTTGTTTTTGCATTTTGTTCAGAGTATAATATGATAATTTCTCCCTAAAAAAGATAAAATTGACATAAATTTAGTAGTAGTAGTAGTAGTAGTGGTGGTGGTAGTGGTGGTAGTAGTAGTAATAGTTGTTGCTGTGGTGGGTTTTTTGGGAGGGTAATATTGACTCAGGATTTAAAAACTTGAATAGTAAATATGATGAGTAGTCTAGGCTTGTTGGAGGAAAACATTCCCAAATTCCTATAGTACATCTTTAGGACTCTGTACATTTAATGTATTTTAATGGTAATTCCAAATATCATATAATGCATTTTTACATTGTTACTTGACTCTATGAAGGCTGCCTTGCCCTACACAAAGTAAATAAATCTAGAGAAGGGAGGGAGTTGGGAAAAGACAGTAGAATTGCTTATGTGTCAATTTTATAATTTAAAAAATCCTTTTTGTATCTTCCCTCTTAATATTTGTTTCTTCTTTTTTTAATTGCTGGGGCCATAATGGTCCCCTCCTTTCCCTCCTTGTGTCCCCTTGCATAGATATGGGTCAATGGTTTTTATAGCTTCTCCTGGAGTTCTATGAGATTAGTACCAGCACTTAAGAGAGTAGAATAGCTTTATCTATACACCGACTTAAGACCAATTCAAATGAAAGAAAGAAAAAAAGAAAGGAAGGAAGGAAAGAAGGAAGGAAGGAAGGAAAGAAGGAAGGGATAGGTGGCAAGGACCATAAAGAAAAAAAAAACTTTGCATTGCTTAAAGCTAAGAAAATATAATATGTTATGGACGTCTTTTATGTAATATACATGTAATAGCAATGTCTGGAATTGAGGTATTTTCAAAGATACTGCTGTAGAAGCAATGAATAAATCATTCATCCAGTATTTGTTGCCTACCAACTATATGTTAGGCACTGTACTACATGCTAGTCACTATTTTAAATATATATGTATATATATATGTGTGTATGCATGAATGCACATCTTATTTATATTGTATGTGTATGTATGTAAGTATACATGTTTATATATGTGTATATTTATCCTCAGGACACTTATTTTCTTCTAACTATGAGGAAAAGAGTGGAAGAATTGGGTTCAAGATTGGTTCTAGGAGAACCAATGGAGGACATGAATCACAGACTACAGAACAGAAAAAAAAAAAGGAAATGGAGGGAATGGTGCTGGGGTAGGGCTCCATGTGCATTTTTCTCTGTTTGCTGCTTAGTCAGGACTGATAGATTTAGCTTAATCATACCCATGTGTAAATATTTCTCCTTGAAATTGCAAGTATGGAGGAAAAT
>NW_020954552.1:3566974-3570880 GCF_900497805.2 Vombatus ursinus
CACACACACACACACACACACACACACACACACACCACAATCCAGTGGAGCATGCCACACAAAACTAAGTCTTAGACTGACCTGTAGGGTATTGTCATCTTTGGAGAAAGAGGTAGTCAGCCCTCTGAGAGCCCTGAAGAGCTTGGTATTACATACCAGAGCACCCTCTGGTGTTTAATATAATATATAAATTCTGGAGAGAGAATATGATTGTCAGTATTAGAACCTTATTGATTAATACAATTAACAAAGTGAGTATTAGCATAACCACTGTAGCTGAAGATAGGATTGTATTAACCTCTGTATTAACCTGTAATAACCTCTATAGTTGAAGATAGGATTGTATTATTTTTATTTTAAAAATAATGCCTGCTTTTTATTTATAATAAAATTAATGATAGGCTGAAAATTAGGAAGTGGTTGGCAAAGTGAGACAAGGAACATCCTCTACTACAAAGACTTGATCATCTGGGGGGACAAAAATATTGCCATTCACTTTGATTTCGAAATGAAAATGAAATGTTTTCCTCATAAGATTGAAAGATCTTTTCAATTGTAATATTCAGTTTTAAAAATACTAGTATAATTCCTGTTTCCTTCTTGTTAAGCACGAAGAAAGTTATTATTTAGAAATAAAATGTAATGTCTATTTCTGACCATAAGAAATATTCAGAAGTGTTTGAATTGAAAGTGCTGATTGTTATCAATATATGGCAATAAATTATTAAATCTTCTGAATAATACAACCATTTTTAAAGAAAAGGAACTGCTTATTGAAATAAATTACCACATAATTATCTGTAAAATATATTACATCCCCTCATTTTTTCAATCATGTTGTTAGTAATCAATGATCTTTTATCCCATAGCCAAAGAGCTTATTTTTTTTTGTATATCAGTGAATATTTTGCGAAGACTGAAGCCTAATTAAAAAAGCAATTATTCAGAGTCAAATTGTGGCAAATATAACCCCTTTGCGTTAACTACAGGTGTGATATTTTATGAGAAAAAAAGGTTTATCCATATCAAAAAATTTTTCATTATTACTTAAAAAGTATATTAAAGTTTATCAATGCCTCTAAATGATAATTAACTCAGTTCTTTCATTGAGGCAATTCATTTTTAATTTTTCAAGTTTATACTCTAATAGTGAAAACATTTTTATATTCATTTATATAAATTTACAAATATATGCTATTTCCATGAAAGAACTGAGTTAATTATCAAGACCAATACCTAAGCAATAGAATTTTAGTGTTTTGCTAAAAATAGTGCTATGTAAATAAATACATTTCAAAAGAAAATCTAACTCCCTGATTTTTGCCATATGACCAGTTTATTTCCATTTCCATTAATATATTTCTTTGATGACATCTTTTATTCTATATATCCTTCATAATTTCATCTTTATTATATGTTGAAGTCTGCTTACATCCAACATATACCTCTCCATTGCTCTCTGAGTGACATGCAATTTCAAATCCTCAGAGACCAGTTTTTCAAGAATCATAACCATATACAACATTGGTTTGTAAAAAAATGTGGAGTATGTACATACATACATGCATCTATATATATATATGCACATGTGAGTATGCATACATGCACTTTTATTGTTCAGTCATTTTTTAGCCATTGCTGACTCTTCATGACCCCATTTGGGGTTTTCTTGGCAAAGACGTTGGAGTACTTTGCCATTTCCTTCTCCAGCTCATTTTATGGATGAGGAAACTGCCCACACATATACATAGTGTCCTAAATAACACTACCCACAAAGCATGGCGCAGATTACTGCAGATACAAATAGAAAAAATACAGTCTCTGGTCTTAAAGGGTTCACATTCTAATAGGAAGACAACACATAAAGTTTTTAGCTGCAACTTGGATGGAAAGGCCTTGTAGTTCTTAGAGTGCAATGGCAAAAGTCATGTAAATGTGTGTTTTTTAATGTGATTTCCATAGCAAAATCACATTGGTTTCTGATAGTGAAACATTTGCCAATACAAAGGACTATGGTGGAAAGAGGTTTTTGTTTTTTTTTCCCCCCTGGTCTTCTGTAGCAGTGGCTGTTGTGGAGGTGAGGGTTATAGCATCTGAAAGAGATATTGTCAGTTCACATATCCATAAGAGTTACTTACCTAGACTATGGCTTTGGGAGACAGGTTGGAAATAATAATTGGCATTTTTAGTGGTGGGTTTTGTTGGTGTCTTCTCCAAAGAAGTGGTTTTCCTTGGAGATGCTACAAAGTTACTCTGAAAACAGGGCTGGTGGTTTGCAGGTCACTGTTGTTCTTGTGTTCACAAGTTCTTGTGCTAGTCATCTCTTACTCAACATGCCATGCTGTTTAAAAGCTGGCTTGTATACATATACATATATAGCTATAAAATGATAAACATTTCACTTTGCTTATAATTTTTGCTTCCAACAGTAATTAAATGCACACAGCATATGTGTATATATGTATATTTACACACATATATACATGCATTCATATAAATTTATTTACATATTTTCATATGCTCTATGTATGTTTAATAATTGATGGAAACCAAAGCTATAAACAAATATAAATGGTCACCACTTTATAAATAACCTTTACTTAGAAAATAACAACCATATGAATGAATTGTAAATAGACATAAGGTAGTAAAAGGAATGGTAGTTTCCATCATTCCAAATTTAGGATATTATTTTTGTATGTAAGAATTTTAAAATCTCATGACTCTGTTTGGTGTTATCATTCCAGGACAAGTCTGTCAGACTACAATTAACAATTAACAAAATAAATTTAAATCTCTTAAAATATTTAATACTTAAAAACTTAACAGGAAATATATTGGTTATTCTGCTTCCCAAAGCCTGAGTTGAGGGAGTACTTTGAAAATAGATTTGAAAACAAACAAACACAAAACATATACATGCATACATAATTGGTTCAACATTTAAACATGGTATCTAGTATATGCCCAAGAATTGGGAGTTATATTTAATTCTTTGGAAAAGAAGTGAGTAAAAGCAAATAATAGAATCGTTGTTACATCTAAAGATACCTAACCTTTTTACTATACCAAGAATTCAAATTTATTCCTGCTCTGAACAAAATAGATTATCTCTAAATGGTATTTATAGCATCGGGTGGGAAGTGGGGGGCAGAATTATTCTTACTCTTCCTAAGAACAATGCTCCCACAAAATGGAAAAAATAGTTTAAATTTGTATTGTAATATTTTAGAACAAAGAATAAATGTTAGGTTAATGTATTCATATTTTTCTAATTGGCCTTCAATTTGCTATAATTTTTTTTCTAATTCTAAGTAAAAGGATGATTTTTATGTAATTTTATTTACAGGAACTACTTTTTTTCAGGCAATCCCTAGCCAGATAGAATCATCTGTTTGGAATAAAGTTATATTTCTGACATAGGTACAAAAAGAAGTAAAATGAAAGACTGCTTTTAAAAAAAAAGGAAAAAAAAATTTGTCAGACATTTTGCTGCAAATCTTTAGGGGGCAAAATTTAAAGGCAGAAATTTGAATGACAAAGTACTTATATTGTATTTGGCATAATTGCAAAAGAGGCTACACATTTAGGAATTTATGTTGGAAAATGACTTGATGCCTTAGAACACCTTTAGATATTTGGCCCTGGGATTCATGCAAAACAAGGGCCAGTTGTATTGAATACCATCTTAGTGATTCATGGTAGCAAATGTTAGACAACACTATACCATATCTCTCTCCTTCTGCTTTTCATCTACTTTAGATTTCTCTATTTTAGTAGTATATGAAATAAATTGGCTACCTTTGTAATAATTCAAACAACTTCTTAAGAAAAAAATATCAATATGTGAAAGGAACAGCAAAGCAAAAAACTTTCAGTTCTCAAAAGTCTGTGAAGATTATAAAA
>NW_020954552.1:3571034-3571401 GCF_900497805.2 Vombatus ursinus
ACAATGTATCTGAAGGACCAGAAATTGACTGTATGGAAGTCTAAATAGTCTAATCTTCTGAGCTAATGTTCCATGGGACAAAAGCTGTATTCAACAAGTTTGGAAGCTGTGTGCTTCTTTTTCCCTTCAACTCATTTTTTGTGCCTTTATACATTTACACTGGGGTTTGGGGAGCAACTAAATACAGAAAACATGATAATTTTTCTTATTCTATTATAATATTGCCAGGATTTTTTCAAAATGATACAAATGAAGAAATGCTGGNGGGTTTGGGGAGCAACTAAATACAGAAAACATGATAATTTTTCTTATTCTATTATAATATTTCCAGGATTTTTTCAAAATGATACAAATGAAGAAATGCTGA
>NW_020954552.1:3571441-3584873 GCF_900497805.2 Vombatus ursinus
ATTTTTTTTAAAAAGCTCAGTGTCTTAGGGTCCCTTTTGAAGCAAAAATTGAAAATATTTAAATATTGAATTCATTGGGAAAATTGGTGATTATTTTTTAATACATTGGCACTTAGAAATTTTAATTCCAAATATTAAATTATTTTGAGCAAACCAAGGTGTTTTTTTACGTTCCTAAGCTAACAAATAAAATATAATTGAGACATGGTGAATTAGCATTATATCTGAAAAGGATCTAGGGGTTTTAGTGGCCTGCAAGCTCAAGATGAATCACCACTACAACAGAGCAGCCAAAAAAGCCCAGCTGATGGAATCTTGGGGCTGCTAGGTGGCACATAGAGTGTTGAGCCTGGAGTCAGGAAGACACGAGTTCAAATACCTCAGATACTGCCTAGCTGTGTGACCCTGGGCTAGTCACTTCACCCTGTTTGCCTCAGTTTCTTCATCTGTAAAATGAGCTAGAGAAGGAAAGGAAAAACCCCTCCAGTATCTTTGCCAAGAAAACCCCAAATAGGATCACAATGAGTCAGACATGACTGAAACAACTGAATGACAACAACATTTGATCTTGCGGTTAGGGTACTTGACGAAAAGCAGAAGGGGTGATAGTTCCAATGCATCTTTTCCTCTTCAGATCACATCTACAATATCATGGTAGCTCTGGGCACCAAATTTTATGAAGACTATTGATAAACTAGGGTTCATCCAAAGAAAGGTAGGCTGAAAGGAAGGAGAAGGGCGTCAAAATCATGCTTTATGAGGATCAGAGGAAAGAAGTGGGGATCTCTATCAAGGAAGAGAGAGAACAGAGAAGGCATAGAACTCTCTTCAAGTTTCTAATCTTTCCTTCTAATCTTAGCTACATTGGTTTCATTTGTACAAAAACTTTTTAAATTTAATGCAATCAAAATCATCCATTTTACATCTCAAATCCTCTCTATCTCTCGTTTATTTATAAATTCATCTCCTATCCATAAGTCTGATAGGTAATATGTTCCATGTTCTTCTCATTTTCTTATGATGTCTCTCTTTATATCTAGGTCATATATCCATTTTGACTTTATCAAGAAATTAAATCCTAAAAGGAGAGGATAATCTATAAAAGGAAGTCAAAAGAGGGGGAGGTACCCATGCAGAGGCATGGTAGAGAAATTAGTTGAGTCAGAAGGAATGAGAAGTTGAGAGAGCCCAGAGAGGAATGAAAGAAAGAACAAAACTGGCCCCAGGGTTCCGGTTGGAAATCATCGATTAGAAAAAAGAGACACGAGGTTGAAGAATCTTCCAGGAGAAGCTTTCTAGAGAAGGTGATAGAGGTAGCTTCCAGAATGAGAAGGCTGTTGGAGCATAGTGACAAAAGGTCACTTCAAGGCTGGGAAGGCTTCTTAAGAAAGGTGGAGAAAGAAGTCCAGAGAATCAGAAACCCAGAGGCGATTAAAAGTTGCAGCCTACTGAACCTTGTAATTCTTCTTCTGAGTGATATTCATTTTTAATTCACAGAAGTCCATTTTGTTTCTTGTCTCATTGACATGCAGCAACACCGATAGAATATTGGTATTAAAAGAAGGGACTTTGCATTCACGGGAAGCTTGGGGTCATTAAAGAAGCTTTGCTCCTTGTTTCCCAAAGGCAATCCAGACCTCCCTTATGTTATGATAAAGAATTATTTATTTCATATTGTTCCATATTCTTTATGAAAATGTTATGTGTTTATGTCTTTTTCCTCCAGCTAGACTTCGAGTTTTTTTATGGCAGAGGTTGTGTTTTACACGTTTTTTTTTTCTCCCATGGCACTTAGTATCATATCTTACACGTAGTAGGCACTCAAGTAATCCTTGATTATAAAGTCTAACTATACAACATAGTCATATAACTTTTATAATAAATATAACTTTACTTTTTCATTAAAATCAATATTACTCCCTTTGAAGTAGTCACCTGGGTGGGGGAGATAAGATATAAACTTATTTCGATGAAGCTACCATTGCAGAAAACATGGAATTGCTTTCAGAGGCAGTTTGAAAAACCACACAAGAAAATCAGGCAGTACTTTAAAGTCATATCTTACACATTAGTATCCTTTCATCTGTACATTGAAGATTTCTGTTGTAAGCAGTTTTCTTGAACTCCTCTTTCTCCTCTGGTTTACATCTTGTTCTTTATGAAAACAAGTAGCTTTCTGGAGTGTTCCTCTTATTCTGTGATAGATCGAGGACTATCTTGGGTTGTTTGACAGTGAATAATATTGATCTGTGGTATTTATTCAAAAAGACAACAGGAGGGACCATCAGGAATTCTTATATGACTCTCACTTATAGTTTCAGCCTTTTCAAAAAATGTAAGTACTGGAAATAGACTTGGAGATGGACTGCTTGCCTGTTTTCTTAGGTTAGTTTGCTTAGGTCAGTTTGGTTCTTAGTTCTTTAGTTAGTTCTTAGGTTAGTTTGCTTAGGTCAGTTTGGAGACGTTCATCACCTTGTTGGCTACAAGGCCATGAATTTTTCAAAAACTACTTTAAAAATTTTTTCAAAAAATATATAAAAAATCTTTTTGATTTAATGTAATGGAAATTATTCATTTTACACCTAACTTTGCTCTCTATCTCTCATTTGTTCATAAGTTGTTCACCCATCCATAAGTTTAATAAGTAAAATGTTCCATGTTTTAATTTTCTTGTAAAATCTCTATATCAAGGTCATGTATCCATTCTGACCTTGTCTTGGCAAATGGTATAAGATTTTGGTCAATGTCCAGTTTCTGCCATACTGCTTTCAAGTTTTCCCAACAATTTTTACCAAAAAAATGAATTCTTATTCCAAAATCTTAAGCCTTTACATTTGTCAAATATAAGATTATTATGTCTATTTGCCACTGTAAATTGTATTCCATTCATCTGCCTTTCTATTGCTAACCAGGACCAGATAGTTTTGCAGTTTGGAGGCATCATAACATAACGTTTGCAGGAATCTCCATGCAGACAAAATTGAAGACATTTGACATACTGAAAATGGTTAATATTATTTTTAAAAATTACTTCATTTGCAAAGGCCATATGTCTGTTGATGTTAAGGACACAATAACATCAAACTGAATGCAGTGTAATTATAATGACCAAGATTTTCCCTGAAAAAGAAATGATAACATGATCTCCCCTCCTTTCCTTGTAGAGGCAGTGAACTATGGATATGGAATGTTGAATATACTGTGAGACTCATTTATTATGTTGGTTAGTTTTACTGAATTGCTTTTCCCCTTTTTTCCATTCTTTATTACAAGGGATAGCTTTCCAAGTAGAGGAGATATAAAAACAAAAGATTTAAATGAAAATGTTTTAATTTTTTTTTTAAAGAATGCTGGCACATTTTAATAGCCTTAATTTTTTTCTTAATATATTTTGTTTGATCAAAAAATATACTCCAATAAACACTCAAACAGAACCCCCCTAACAAAGTCTGTCCACTGAAGATAGTTAAGCAAAATTTCCTAGTAACATGATTAATGATCATAATACATGTTGCTTTCTGTTTATGTGGTATGCTGACCATTAACAGAAAGAGAGATTGTGGGTTTTAGATTTGATAGTGTAACATCAACCTTCCCCATTGTATTTTGTCTTAGTTTTGTTACCTCAGTGTTACATTTACTTACATTGTTGTAGCTAATAATAATAACATTAGCTAACATTTACATAACATTTATTATGTGCCAGGCACTGTGTAAAGTGCTTTACAATTATCTCATTTGAGATTTGTGGTTGCTGTTCAGTCATCATTCAGCTGTATCTGTCTCTTCATGACCCTATATGAGGTTTTCTTGGCAGAGATATTAGAATGGTTTGCCATTTCCTTCTCCAGTGTATTAAGGCAAACAGAGGTTAAGTACTTGCTCAAGGTCACGCAGCTAGTGAGTATCTGAGGTCAGTAGGTGATATTATCTTCATTTTACAGTTGAGGAAACTGAGGCAAACAGAGATTAAGTGACTTGCACAGGATCACACAACTAGTAAGTGTCTGAGTTCATATTTGAACTCAGGTCTTCCTGATATCCCCACTGGATGTTCTATCCACTGTGCCATCTAGTTACATTCCTTTTTTTTTTTTGACTCTTCTTTCTTCCATTTATACCAGTTGGTATCAGTGTTTCAATGTTTTTATGAACTGCTTTTACTTAGATAATTCCTTACCTAACAAGATTTTACATTGCACATAAATCACAAACGGATCTTAAATCTCTGTAGATTCATTCATTTCCATAAACAAGTGCTATTATTGAAACCAGGGGTGGGGAACCTGTGGTCTTTAGGCCACATGTAGCCTTCTAGATCCTTAAGTGTGGCCTTTTAACTGAATCCAAATCAAAAGACCATACTTAAGGATGTAGAAGACCACACGTGGCCTCAAGTGCCCCACCCCTGATTGAGACTATTGCTTATGGAATTCCTGAATTGACAAAAACCTAAGATCCAATTCCAGCTTATATACCCATCCATAGTCTTGAAATCACATTTCTTACGGAAACAAGTGTTATAAAATGCGATGTCCTCAGGAATAAGAGAGGCTCACATTTAAGTGGGCCTGCTCAGTTCACAAAGCACTTTGTATAGAACAATCCTATAAGGTAAATGGGGCGAAGAATACTTTTATTGAGTTCAATATTAAAAAAACTGAGTGGCAATGAGGTTAAGTAACTTGTGTACAGCTAATAAGGGATAGATCTGGGACTCCAATCCTAGAATTCTTTGACTCTAGACTAGTGCTCTTTTCACTGAACTAGATGTGGGAACCTACTGTGTTCCTCATTGGATCTAATGTATGAAACCTTTCTTTCCTTCTGTCTTTTGAATCCCCAGCACCTAACCCAATGCCTGGCACATCTAGAACACAGTGGGAGTTTAATAAATATTTGATATATCTATAACATAATGGGAGCTTAATAAATATTAATAAACATTCAATTCAATACAACTCTATTAATTTCTCACTTTTTAGAAAAGTAAACTTCTTTGCCTAGTTTAGCTTATGGGCTCATCCCCCTTTCTTCCCTCCCCACTCCCTATCACCAGTGTGCCCTCTTTTCCTCCATTTCTTTCTCCATGTCATTCTCTATTCATTTCTTTCTTTCTCTCTAGGCATTCTTTTATGTAAAAGATTCATGGTGAGAAATTGTCCTCCTTTTGTTCATTCTGATAGGTGTAAATTTGAATACCCCTTTTGCCATCTCTCACATAAGTCCTTTTTCCATTTCCTCAACCTCTCAAACCACCTTAGTTCAGACTATTATCACACATCTGAATTACTATAATAGTATTTTGCCTAGTTTCCTGGCTTTCAATTTTTTTCCATGTTAATACAACCTGCACTTGATAGATAGATAGATGACTTCAATACTTCAAGGATCTGGGATATCATTTTTGTAGGGCCTTCATTAATGTAGAATGCAAGTCTTTCAATGCCTTAGGAAACAATCTTCATGAATTACTGTAGTTGAAAAAAATCATCATATATTGATTTTTTTTTAAAAAAAAAACCCTCTGGTGCTAAGCCTCTATACATTTAGTGAAGATACACGATCTGTTGCTACTACCACACTCAAAACCTTTCCAATTTGGTAGTACTTACCAGAGCTTCCATCCTCTGGCATAGATTATGAGAACCCAAAGTCATATCTAAGCCATAATGCCCATAATACTTCAAAGCCCTCAATAAGACTTTGGTGATTATAGTTGATCATAATGATCATAATGGTGATAATTAACACCACTTTGCTCAGAATACCTCTCTAATTTATATGGTAGACAAAGTCTAAACTCCTTAATCTGACTTTGAAGGTTTTCTAAAATCTAGCATCTATTTCTTTACCAACCTTACCTAATACTGCTTTTCCATCTACATAAACCTTCTTCCTGTAGTCAAACTGATCTATTCATTGTCCCCTGAACTCACCATACTGTGCTGTTCTCAAACCTTCAAAGCAATCTTTAAGATTTTATTTTTCAATGCTCATCCAGATCATTAACTTGGTCACATCTTTCTCAAATTCTCAAAAACTTGTGTCTTCATGATTTCTCCTATTAAGCGACATACTTGACTCTCAACATAAAAGTAATAC
The DNA here is from genome assembly GCF_900497805.2 of Vombatus ursinus. Taxonomy (NCBI): domain Eukaryota; kingdom Metazoa; phylum Chordata; class Mammalia; order Diprotodontia; family Vombatidae; genus Vombatus; species Vombatus ursinus. The sequence goes on from NW_020954552.1 coordinate 3,577,547, forward strand.
TATTACTGTAATTGTTTTATTTTATTGATGGAGAAATTCACCAATTTGGAAAAGAATGAAAATAACTCAAATATTCAAGGAGTACTGTTAAATTTGTCTCCCTTTGAAAAATGTCCGAGTGCCTCTCCACTCAGTGGTTACAGCAAAAGCCACAAGAAAGCTATTCATGCAGTCATTTTTCCAGTCAGGTAGAAAGAAGAGATATATTTTTAACATCTCACAAGAAGCCCAGTTCTCATGAGAGTTTCAATCTTATTTTTATAGTGAAGAGGCCCAGAAAAGGAAAAGCCATTGCTAAACAAAAACTTCGAGACTTCAAAAACCTCAGATTATTTTTCAGTTTCTTTCCTGGGTGAAGGTCAACGGAGTGTACAAAGTCTTCCCTTTAGCCAAGCGTAAGAGTGTATTACAAACATCACTGCTTAGTTATATCTTCTAAAGGATTCTAGACTCATACCTTTTATAAGACCATTTTAGGGACACATATGTCTAGAGAAGCATGCAGAAGGGGTCAAAGGTCAAGGGAAATCTGTTTTATGTAAGGATCCTAAACATATCCTCAAAAATCAAATTCTGCATGACATATGAGTTCCTAAAACAATCTTTAAAACAAGCAAACAAATACAGTTCATCACATGTCACAGCATTCATTAGGTGAATATCTGTATTTGATACATTGCTAGCTTTTCAGTAAATTTCTTAGAAGAGAAGGAGTTGAACTAAAAAGTCTGTAAGACTTTTCTAGTTCTAAATGTTAGGATCATAAGGACATCTTGCGTATCCACATCCCTTGAGAATCTATTGAAAACAGTAGAGGAATCTTCTTTTAAAAACAATATTTTGAACTCATAATTTTTATTCTAACTTATTTTATTGAAGTTTTTTGTTTACTTCACAGTCATTTCTACCCTACCTACCCCACTTCTGATTGAACCTTCCTGTAACGAAAAAAGTAAGTAAAAACATCCCATAGAGCAGTGGTGATGCAGTGCTGGAGTAGGAGTCAGGAAGCCTCATCTTGCAAATCTGGCCTCATACACTTGCTAGCTATGTGACTGTGGCCAAGCCATTTAATACTATTTGCCTTGCTTTCTACATCTGTAAAAATGATCTGGAGAAGAAAATGGCAAACCACTCCAGTATCTTTTCCAAGAAAATCAGCAATATTGTTTTAAGAATTTAAGAATAATTTTGAGTGACTAAGTAATTTTGACTATTATACATACCCAAATTAACTACATAGGACCTATGAAGGAAGATGCTATCTGTATCCAGAAGAAAGAACTGGTTAATAGAGGTATAGAATTGTGTGTGTGTACATACATACATATTTGTGTCTAATAATATCCATGGTGGGGGGGGGTAAGGAGGAAAGAATAAAAGGAGGGGGGTTAAAGAAAGTGACACAGGGCAGCTAAGTGGCACAGTAGATAGAGCACCAGCCCTGGAGTCAGGAGGACCTAAATTCAAATTTGGCCTCAGACACATAAAACTTACCAGCTGTGTGACTCTGGGCAAGTCACTTAACCCCAATTGCCTTGCCAAAAAAAAAGTGACATGACGATGTTAATATATACTTAAAAGGAATACAAAGTTGTACATAATAGATTTGTAGTTTCATATGCAATCATTTTTTTTTCTATTTTACCATGTTGTGGAAATGCTCGTTTTATTTCTTAAGTTCAGAGTAAAAGAAAGGAAGGAAGGAAGGAAAGAAAGAAGGAAAAAAGGAAGGGAAAGAAAAAAGGAAAAAAAGAAAGGACAGAATGAGAAAGAGAAAGAAAGGGAAAAAAATCCTAAATGGGGTAACAAAGAGTTGGATATGACTGAAAAATGACTAAACAACAAAAGTTTACTTTTGATACTGCAAATTGCTATACATACATATATTTACATATACATATATGCATGAATTGTGCATATGTATTATGTGTGTATGTATGCATGTATAATATATAATTTCTAATGTTCATAATATATTTGTAATACATATGGAGAGATATCTGGAAGGGTAAAGAATTCATACATATGTATACATACAAATGCATATATTTTATATATATATATATCTGTATGTGTGTGTGTGTGTCTTAAAAATTCTATTGACTCTTTTCGTTTTCCTTAGACTAACTAAGGAATGCAAACATATGCACAACTCTCTAAGGAGGAATGTGAAGGCTGTCAGTCAATCAATCAGCCAACAAGCATTGATTAAGTGCCCACTATTTGCCAGGAATTGTTCTAGGCACTGGAGGTAATGTGCCACTGTCAAGACAGCCTTCATGATGTTGCCTCATGTTCTTCTTATGACAAGGACATAAGAAGGAAGGGAGCAAGAGATTAGATTCTGATTCTGGCTTCAAAGTACATTTGCTCTGGAAAATCTGATGAGACTTGGTCTTCAGGACTTTCCTGCGAAGGATCATCCATTTAAAAATACAGGAATGCTCTTTTTTTAGTTCCCTTTTCAGGCCCAATTGCATCTACATCTGTCTCAAAGCTCTTTCCTCCAGCTGACATGCCTCGCACATGCCTGAAGCAGCTGCTTTTCATGCTTGCATAAGGAAGGCATGCACTAGGCATGAATCTCTCACAGATGGTTACAGCAGCAATCACTAACAGTATCAGCTGTCAGGTCCTGGGGTGGAACAAAAGGAAAATGGCTGTCATTAGGTCCTGTAAGGTACATAAAATAGGACAGGGGAGAAATTGTGCCTAAAGGAAAATCCTTAACAAGTACTTACATTGAGAGTAAATGTGGGAGATTAATGCACAGTTCAGTGTCTGAGTAGTTAACTTACCATCATGTACCTTTCCAGCCTTAAGATTCACATATTCCCACTGAAATTTTTATAAAGATTAAATTCATGCCAAATATTGACATTCTCAGCAAACAGAAGATAAATTTCTCTGTGGTGATAGGACGAGAAAACTTTGTGCTGGAATGTGCTTTCATCCCTTCTAATCCAGCCCCTCCATTTTCAAGAGAAGGAGAGTGACAGATATAGAAGCCAGATCATGTGGCCAAGGGCACACTGTCTTCTCATGAAACAGAAGAGGTAGCTAGGGAGCACTCAGAGGTCCCCCTGCACATATGAGCTTGCTGACTCTATTGCATTAGCCAGGATTCCCTTCCCCCTCACCCCCTCCCACCCCCCCCACCAAATTCTGCTGCTTCTTTTTTGGATTATTAAAAAGTTTTATTGATGTGTTTAGCTTTTCCTTCACAAACATTTACAGATGACTCTCACTTTATGAAAAGTCTCTTCTTTGAACTCAAAATCCTTCCTAATCTGCCTCCCCTTTCCACTTTCCAGTCTTCTTAGACCTTAAGCCCCATTATGTACGCTGCATCCAGTGATACTGAATTCCTTTCCTTTCCTTGAATGAGACACTTAATTCTTGTTCCAAGAACAAGACATGTCCCAGCTCTGGGCATTTCCATTAGCTGTCCCAGGTGCTCACTTCTCATCTCTGCCTCTTGGCTACTTTGGCTTCCTTCCAGTCTTAGTGAAAACCCCATCTTTGACAGGTGGGATGCTTCATAATGTTAGCACCTCCCTTCTGTTGATTATTTCCAAATTTTATTATACATAGTTTAGTTTTTTCTGTTTGTGTTCTCTCCTCCATTAGGGTGTAAGCTCTTTACAGATCAGAGACTGTTTTTACTTTTTGTATCCCTAGCACTCAGCACATAGTAAGCATTATATAAATGTTTGTCAGCTGACTGATTACAATAAAGTAAAACAATTTAATAAAATTAAGAATATGGCGACCTCATCTGAAAGTGCATGTAACATTCTGTATCTGTAGTGCCCATCTCTCTTTTTTTTAATTAAAAGAAATATATGTCTTCTCCCTCTAATTTCCCATTTCATTGGGATGGGGGGAGGGAGGCAGGAAGAAAAGAAAAACAAATTTTTTGTGACAAATTTTCATAGTCAAATGTAACAAATGCTCTCTCTCTTTCCATATGTATGTATGTATATATTTATGCATGTGTATGTAATGTATGTATGTATATGTGTATGTATGTATGCATGCATTACATTCTGCACTCTAAATCTGTGATCTCTCTCAGGAAGTGAATGCTATGTATCAATGGTTCTCTGGAAGCATGGACAATGATTGCATTCATCTCAGTACTTATAACTTTCAAAGTTGTTTGTGTTCATAGTGTTGTTATTGAATAGAGGGGCAGCTAGGTGGTACAGTGGATAAAGAACTGGGCCTGGAATCAAGAAAATCTACATTCAAATCCAGCCTCAGGTGCTTAGTAACTGTGTAATCCTAAGTAAGTCACTGAAACTCTTTCTGCCTCAGTTTCCTCACTTGTAAAATGAAGATAATGATAGCACCTACTTCCCAGGATTATTGTGAGGATTAAGCAAGATGATAATTTTAAAGCACCTAGCACATAGTAAACACTATATAAATGTGAGCATTTCAATTGTTCTGATTTTACTGATTTCCTCATCAATTTGTAAATAGTTCATTTTTATAATATTGATATTATAGTATAAATTATTCTTCTGGCTCTGATTGTTTCATAATGCTTTAGTTCATAGCAGCTTTTCAGTATTGTTTTGAAGTCATCTATTAGTTGTTTCTTGTAGCATAATAATATTTTTCACATTCATCTACCAAGCTTATTCAGCCATTTTTTGATAGATGGACATTCCCTCAGTTTCCAGTGTTCTGCTACCACAGGAAGAGCTGCTTCTTGGACATATGTTTCCCCACTCCCTGAAAATGATGCCAGCAGTAGACCAAGAGATGACAGAATAAAGGAATTCTGTTCCAAAAAAGATCAACTATTAAATGCTATAAATTGCACTGCCTGGTTGGAAATAGTCACCTTAAGGGGGAAAAAATTCCCTTTTTCATATCTCCCAAACAGAGTTACTTAAAAAAGGACTATGAAATTGACAACTTAATTATGATGACAATATATTAGAGAGCAGTGGATCTCAAAAGTCTGGTTCCCAAGGCCTTTTTATGAGACCTACAAAGTCAAAACTGCTTTCATAATGATACTGAGATGTTATTTGCCTGTTGAAATACTCTTCCCCTTTTTCAACTATGTATGTATGTGAAACCAGATTTTCGTCATACACTTCAATCAAAACAACCTATCACAACAGAATAAATGCAGAAACATATATGAGAATCCAACTTTCCACTTTTAAAACAAAATTTAAAGAGATTTTCAAAAAAACACATGTAAAATGATGCTACTTGTGTTTATTTTTTTTAAATTTTAGAAAAAACACCTGTCTGGGTATGTGGGAATTCCTTTCATGTGTGGGTTATACTACATGGCTGATAAGATCTCTTTTTACTCTTAAAATCTTTGATTCTATGATTTTTCACTACTAAATTTCTTTTATTCAGTTAAATTCAGTCCAACATTCTAGAATGTTATAGGTTTTTTTGGATCCTGACTCTGTCATTATGTATTAGCTAATCCTTCAAGATTTGTGTCACTGGCAAATTTTGTATGCATGCTGTCTATGATTTTATCCAAGTCATTGTTTAGATATATTGAATAGCACAAGGCCAGGTACAGATCTCTTTAGTAATTCACTAAATACTTCCCTCCAAACTGACTGAACTATTATAAATTTTTTTTTAATTCAGTCTTAGAACTTGAAGGGATCACTTCCATCATCCATAGAAATCATTTCTGTGGAAGCGTGATGTCAGAAAAATGAGATAGTACTATATATTTCGTACTACACACTGTATCTTGACCCCAACATAGTGATGTCATTTTGGTCCTCTTGAAGCACTAATGACAGCCACCACCACCAATCTTTCCCTTTTTTGTATTCCATTTTCTCTTATGGAGATTTAACATTTTGGCCCATGGCAGAATCATAGTTTAATCTCATAAAATTTCTATTTTCTCATAAGATATAAAGGATAGATAAGGAAGATAGATTCTAAACCTTGGTTCCAGTTATCATAAATAATATATTTAACTCATATAACCACATTAATTTAAATTCTCTTTAAAGGATAAACATATACCAAAAAAAATTTTAGAAAAAGGAGGTAGAAAAGTGATTTGACAATAGCCTAATAACCAAAAATTTGGGGAATTACTGTTCTAAGATTTTGTTTTTACCTTCCCAAGTATTTTATTCCAAAATAAGATTGGTGTTAAAATAAGAAAATTAGAAGAAAGGAACCATAACATCCTATTTGGGTTCTAGCAGGAGTATGACAAAGCCAGCTCATACCAACTTGTGAAATTGTTAAATTTTCAGTGTGAGCATTTGTACCTTGAAAATTGACAAACATTACAATTCAGTACTTGATTTCTTATTTGGTAGATCATCCAAACTTAAGAAATTGATAATGTTAATGATTCATATTAAACTTAGAAGTATGCCATGAACTTTTTTTTTGTTGTGTTTTTTTTTTTTTCTAGGGAGCCTATTATTAAACATTTACCATCACAACTCTGGTTCTGTTCCTGAATCCTTTGGATTCAGGACCTTGGATAAGTCACAGCTTATTTGGAGATCATCATCCAGATTCAAAATGGTAACAACAGTAACTATAGCTTGCAGGATTGATATGAAGATAAAATAATATATGTGTGGGAATGCTTTAAAATGTAAATCTTTCATAAATGTGGAATACTGTTTATGCTTTCACAGACCTAAGAAAAATCTTAACAAATTCAACCAAGCAAACTAGTTAAGTCCAATTTTGGATGTGTAAGTCATAGAGAGAGTTACTTCACAGAAATAAGATACCCTAAATATTTTAAAAGGGAAGTAGATTTCCTTCCAGAAGTCTAATTTTAAAAGAAGCATCTTAAAGCAGGTTCCTTATATTTTGCAAACTACAACAAAATATAATAGCTCAGAAGCATGAGGTGCTAGAAAACTGCCAGGTTTCAGTTCTTTTATTTTTCTTACTGTTAACAAAAGAAGCAATAAGACTAGAGAGGTTGGAGTAAGGAGAAATGGGTTTAAAGTCTTCCTGTTTTTCAACTCAGTGAATCTGGGCAAGTCATTTAAAGTCTAAATGCCTAAGCTCCCTCCCTAAGCTATCTATACTTAGTCATAGGCTGCATTGTTAGGGTTCTTTATGCTGACAAAAGGGGCAGCTAGGTAATGCAGTGGATAAAGCACAGGGCCTGGATATAAATAGTCATGCATATAGATATAGATATAAATAATGCTTTGCTGTGATGGACATATATATTATGCATGTATGTATATGTATACATATACATGTTTTAAATATATGTATGAGTATAGATGTAAGACTTATCTTTCTGAGTTCAAATCTGACCTCAGTTACTTACAAT
>NW_020954552.1:3584905-3586761 GCF_900497805.2 Vombatus ursinus
CTGTGTGACCCTGGGCAAGTCACTTAACCCAGTTTGCCTCAATTTCCTCATTTGTAAAATGAATTGGAGAAGGAAATGGCAAACCACTCTAGTATCTTTGCTAAGACAACCTCAGATGGGGTCATGAAGAGTTAGAAACAACTGAAAAACAACTGAAACATATATACATACACACATATGTGTGTGAGTTTGTATATATATACAAACATATACAGACATATGTGTGTGTGTATAATGCACTTCACTTTAAGATTTCCAAAGTGCTTTAAAATATTATCTTATTTTATCCTTACAGAAACCCTGGGTGTTATGTGCTATTATTATCCTCATTTTACAGATGAGGACACCCAGGCATAAAAAGATTAAGTGACCTACTTGGGGTCCTATAGCTAGGAAATGTCTGAGGCTGGATTTCAACTTAGATCTTCCTTGATTTTAAGTCTAATGCTCTATCCATTGTACTACCCACCTGCCTGATCTTGAAGGTAAAAATCATAATTGTGTGTAAACATATGTGTATATATACATATATTCATATATTATATATAGTGATATATAGATGTATACATATATTTATAGATCACTTTAAGGTTTGCAAAGTGTTTTACAATATTATTAAATATAAACCTCTACCAGATGTTTCCCAATAAAAGGATAGAGATAGGGGCGGAGCCATGATGGTAGAGTAAAAGCAGTGACTTGCTTGAGCTCTCCCCCAAACACCACCAAATACCTATAAAAAATGGCTCTAAACAAATTCTAAAGCAGCAGAACCCACAAAAAGACAGAGTGAAACAAATTTCCAGCCAAAGACAGCTTAGATGGTTGATCAGAAAGGTATATTGTGCCAGGCGGGGAGAGCAGTGCAGTTTGGCATGGGTGCACAGGCCGCAAAGATGCTGGAGCAGACCTCAGGGGACTGAATCACAGGCAGCTGTGGTGGTTTCCAGACTTCTCAACCCATGAACGCCAAAGACAACTTGGAAGGTCAGTGGGAAAAGTCTGTGACTTCGGTGAGAGAGAAGCTAGGTTTCAGCCGCAAGACCCCAGTGTGGGCCGCCTCTGCTTCGTGAGCTTCTGGCCCACAGACTGATGGGGAATTGAATGGCTGATCAGAGGGGGATTGCAGGGATCTCTTTGCCAGTGCTGAGGCAGGAATCTCTTGCTTTGCCCGTGCTTGGATCTGGGTCACAGTTCTGGGTGGCAGTCCTGGGGCGAGGAGGAGTGCTGGCGTGGTAGAGCTTGTAGTGGCGGTGGAGAAGAAACCCTCTTCACAGTTCCAAGACAAAAAAGAGTGCTCATAGACCAGAAGACAGGCCAGGAAAAGAGTAAACACCTTGCCCTTGATCATAGCACCTTGGAAGAACTGAAAATTTACAGGTCCCTAGAAGTATCTCTGAAAACAGCTGCATAAAACCCCTGAAGCTTTGGACAGTACATTCTCCACACTGGAAACAAACTCCTAACTTAACAAAGAGTTTATAACTCAAGTAATTGGCTGAGATCATGAGCAAGCAGCACAAAAAGAGTCAGACTATATTATTTTACTTTGGTGACAAAGAAGACCAAAATATACAACCAGAAGAAGATAACGAAGCCAAAGCTCCTACATCCAAAGCCTCCGAGAAAAATATGAACTGGTCCCAGGCCATGGAAGAGGTCAAAAAGGATTTTGAGAAGCAAGTAAGAGAAGTAGAGGAAAAACTGAGAGTGATGCTAAAGAAGACCCAAAAAAATACTGAAAAAATAACATCTTAAAAAATAGCCTAACCCAAATGGCAAAAGAGATCCAAAAAGCCAATGAGGAGAAGAATACCCTAAAAAGCAAAATTGGCCAAATGGAAAAAGGAAGTCCA
>NW_020954552.1:3586931-3592928 GCF_900497805.2 Vombatus ursinus
CAGAGGGCAAAATAGAAATTGAAAGAATCCACCAATCACCTCCTGAAAGAGATCCCTAAAAGAAAACTCCTGGGAATATTGTAGCCAAATTCCAGAATCCCCAGGTCAAGGGGAAAATATTGCAAGCAGTTAGAAGGAAACAATTCAAGTATTGTGGAAACACAATCAGAATAACACAAGATTTAGCAGCTTCTACATTAAGGGTCCGGAGGGCACGGAGTATGATATTCTGGAGGGCAAAGGAGTCAGGACTACAACCTAGAATCATCTATGCAGCAAAACTGAGTATAATCCTTCAGGGTAAAAAATAGTCATTCAATGAAATAGGGGACTTTCAAGCATTCCTGTAGAAAAGACCAGAGCTGAATAGAAAATTTGACCTTTAAATACAAGACTCAAGTGAAACATGGAAGAGGTAAACAGGAAAGAGAATTCATAAGAGACTTACTAAGGTTGAACTGTTTACATTCCTGTAGGAAAAGATGATATTTGTAACTCATGAGTCCTTTGTCAGTATTAGGGTAGTGGGAGGGAAAAAAATTATATGTATGTATAGATAGGTAGAGGGCAAAGGGTGAGTTGAAGATGAAGGGGTGATATCTAGAAAATAAAATTAAGGTGTAAGAAAGGATTATACTAGGAGAAGGAGAAAGGGAGAAGTAGAATGGGGTAAATTATCTCACATGAAACAGACAAGAAAAGGCTTTTACAGTAGAGGGGAAATGGGGGAAGGTGAGAGGGAATGAGTGAATCTTATTCTCATAGGATTTGGCTTAAGGAGGGAATAACATACATAATGGGGTATGGAAATCTATCTTACCCTACAGGAAAATAAGGGGGGAAGGGAGCAAGAGAGGAGGGGGGTGATAGAGGGGAGGACAGATTGGGGGAAGGGATAATCAAAAGCAAACACTTCTGAGGAGGGACAGGGTCAAAAGAGAGAATAGAATAAATGGGGGGTAGGATAGGATGAAGGGAAATATACTTAGTTTTTCACAACAGGAACACAAATGGAAGTGTTTTGCATTTGACTACACATCTATAACCTGTACTGAGATGCTTGCCTTTTCAATGAGGTGGGTGGGGAGGGAGGAAGGGAGAAAATTTGTAACCCAAAGTTTTAAAAACACATGTTAAAAATAAAAAAAAGAAAAGGAAAAAAATAAAAGGACATAGCTACAATTATATAATCAAAAAGTAGATAAAGTTAACTCTTAGAGAAGAAATTTACTTAGATTACACAAAAAGAACAGTATTCCCACAACATATTTCCCATAAACCTGGGGCTCACTCTCCCACAATGTACACAGTGTCTAATGCAATGGTAGTAAAGTACATATGCAGCATCTGTGTGTGACAAAGGTAACCCACAATTCCTTTTACTGCAGAGTTGAGAAGTCTTTTATCTCTTTGTAGAGCCCTCGTGGAGCTCCCCTTGAGTACAGCATATCTTATGGGAAGTTTGCTCAGTTGGGTCCTTGTTGTCTGCTCCTATCAGTAGTCTGACTTTCTGTAGCTGGGATTAATTAGGTCCTCAAAGTTATTTCTTCCTTCAGGTGACTGGTGACTGTCTCCTTGTGTCCCTGTTAGTTCTAACATGTTTATCTCTGTTCCTGGATGTATACAGCGGCCCTTCCTGATCCAGTAGGCCCAACCATATGACCAATTGGGAGAGTGAAGAGAAACTCCCATTCTCTTTCCTCTCTTGTTGTCCTTTAGTACTACTGCAGGGACCTCGATCCACAGCTGCCTCCAATTCTGAAACCTGAACAGCCAGCTCCTTTTAAATACAGACCCCTAGAGGCAATTTTGGCCAATCACAAGATATTTCCTTTATCATCCATTTGCTTTTATCCAATAGTCTGGGGCTTATAATTTTCCATGTTAATTAAAGAGCTGCTTATACATTGCAGTTAGATTAAAGAAAAACTCTGTAACACCTTAACACTTTGTCATTAATAATAGCTAGTAACAATAGCTTGCATTTATCTATCACTCAAGGTTTACAAAGTACTTTACAAATATCTCATTTTATCCTCACAATCCTGGAAGGTGGGTGCCATTATTACCCCCCATTTTGCTGATAAGGAAACTAAGACTGAAAGAGGTTAAGTGATTTATTTGCTCACAATGGTCTGAGGTCCCAATGTCTGAGACTGGATTTGAACTCAGGATTTCTTAACTCCAACTCTGACATAATTACATTCTGAGTCTTCTGGGTTGACCTCAATCAGAGATTGGGAGAGGAACTCCCACCATACATTTATCTCTAGAAGCACATGGCATTTACGAAAACAGCATATATTAGCGCACAAAATTGAAAATAAATGTAAAAATGCAGAAATGCCAGGCACATCCTTTAAAAACTATAATGCAATGCAAATAATAATCAATACAAGGAGCATAGGCAAAAGACATAAATCTAGATGGAAACAAATAACAAAATCCTAAACAATGAGTGGGTCAAAGAGTAAATGATAGAAACAATAAGCATGTGAAAGACAGTAATAATGGAGGGACAACATACCAAAATTTCTGTGATTCATCTGAAGTAATCCTCAGAGGAAAAATTCTCTCTCTAAAAACAAACAAAAAAAAAGCTATACTTAAATGTTCAAAGAGAAAAGGATCCAAGCTCCTTCCTTACAAGGAACATGTTCACTTTGAGCAAGCATTTCTTCTAATTGTGTTTCTTGGATGATAAAGAATAATGGACACTATGTCGTATGAAAATGGTTAAAGGGTGTGGAATTCTTAGCCTAGAGAAGCNATGTTCACTTTGAGCAAGCATTTCTTCTAATTGTGTTTCTTGGATGATAAAGAATAATGGATACTATGTCGTATGAAAATGGTTAAAGGGTGTGGAATTCTTAGCCTAGAGAAGAGAAGGCAGAAAGGACACTTATATGCTGTCCTCAAGTATTAGAATGGCTTCTGCATGGAAAAGAGATTAGGCTTGTTTTCCTGGGCTCCAGACAGCAAAGCTAGTAGCAATGAATGAAAGTTCCAAAGGGATTTGGGTTCCTATTAAGTAGAGAACTTTCTAATAGTCATATAAGCTCCTTTAAGAAGGAAAGGATTTTACCCTTCACTAGAAGTCTTCAAGGAAAGGCTACATAACCTCTAGTGAGAGATGTTTCATATAGGATTCTTGTCCAGGCATGGGCTGGATAAGATGGTCTCTGAAATCTCCTCCAATTCCAAGATTCTGAGACTCTGTATTTTCAGTTATTTAGGGTAAGGGTCTAAACAGAGGCATTCAGAAGTCAATCACCACATAGTCAACATGACATTCTTGTGTTTGTTTTGCATGTTGTTTTTTTCTCAACATGCACATTTCAACTGAGTTTGATTTTGTTTGAACTATAGAATTGAATCCGCATGAATTAAAATAAATTAAAGCTTAATTTCTGTTACATTAAAGACATTCATGAATAAAGTTTAAATTTTATATGCAAAATTAACATGGTTTAACAAAAATAAACAATAATTTTTGGGGGGGGATGGTTAGGCAATGGCATTAAGTGACTTGCCCAGGGTCACACAGCTAGTGTCAAGTGTCTGAGGCCACATTTGAACTCAGGTCCTCCTGACTCCAGGCCCAGGGCTGTAGTCACTGTGCCACCTAGCTGCCCCCTACAAAAATAAATAATAAAGGAATGTTGCTGGATCCTCCTTTGTGAAAAAAAAAGTCCCTTTAGCTTTTTTTTATCAAACTATTAGCTTTTATGCCTTTTCTTTTTGTAAAAATTTAAAAATAAGCTGTCCTCTTCTCCAATTTCTTTAATAAATATTTATTAAGTGCCTACTATGTACAGGGGACTGGCTTAGGTACTAGAGATAACAAAACTCAAAAAAAAAATCCCTGACCACAAGGCACCTGGGTGCCTCGACTGTACACAAACTATACACAAAAAAGGAAATAGCACACTCATAAGCATACAAAAAGGGACAGATAGCACTAACAACTGGGTGGGGAAGAGCCAAGAAGCTTTATATGGTAAGCGGCATTTGAGCTTAACCTAAGAGACTGTTAGATGACACTTACTGGCGTGTTCTTGCCTTGGCAACTCCTCTTTCCCCATTGCATCAGCAACTTGGAGATACTCCAACTTTAGTACTCAGAAGTCTGGACCACAACAGGAATCTTGCCACCCTACCCTCTTGGTTCCGCCATGATACCTTCCTTTAGTTTTCTGAATGTTATATAAAGATATCCAGAACACTGAAACCGCTGAATCAGTCTTCTAAAGGGATTGTTCCCTAATTCCAGGCCCTCTACAGTATAGTGTAGAATTGTCTGCTTTGGAAGAAGTGGATTTTCCTTACTAGGGATTTCAAGCAAAAGCTAGATGTTCATTTTGGGGAAGATAGTGCGGGAGATTCCTAAAGAGAAATAATTGTACTAGATAATTTCTGATTCTAAGATTCTGTGATTTCCATCATCCATCCCCCCCCCCAACCCTACACACACAGAGTTCCCAGAACAGTCATTTGAAATATTTTTGTTAATTAATTGATTCAGTAAAGTGTGACTTCTAACTGGTTAAGGTGTTCAGTTGAGAAGTCCTGTGCCTTGGTGGATAAAAGACCCAAGAGTCAGGATAACATGGGTTTAAATCCTGCCTTGATGCACATTGCCTGTGTAACTATAGTCAAGTCATTTAACCTTTCAATGTTTTCCTTCCTCCTTCTCCACAGTGAACCCTCTAGAACTCTAAATTGCTGCTATGTATTGGCAGGGAGATTTTCCAAAAAGAAAGTTCCCTGTAATAATGAGCTAGTGTTTTGGTCATTTCAGGTCTAACTCTTCATGGCCTCATATGGGGTTTTCTTGGCAGAGATACTTGAATGTTTTTGCCATTTCCTTCTCCAACTCATTTTACAGATGAGGAAACTGAGGCAAACAGGGTGAAGTGACTTGCCCAGGATCACACAGCTAAGAAGTATCTGAGGCCAGATTTGAGCTCAGAAAGATGAGGCTTCCTGACTTCAGTCCAATATTCTATCCAGGGGTGGGGAAACTGTGGCCCTCTCGATCCTTGGGTGCAGCCTTTTGACTGAGTCCAAGTTTCATAGAACACATACTTTTATTAAGGGAATTTGTTTGGTGAAGTTTGGATTCAGTCAAATGGCTGCACTTGAGGACCTAGAGGGCCACATGTGGCCTCAAGGCTGCAGGTTCCCTACCCCTGTGACCCTATCCACTGAGCCACTTAGCTGTCCCAATGAACTAGTACTTTCAGACCAAAAACAAAAAGTTATGTTACCTGGCAACAATACTTAGCCAGTAACCCTTTTAGCACGGAAAAATGGTATCTTGTGGGAATTTTGCGAGGGGAACAAAGAATGGTTATTAGAATCCTCAGATATCCCCAGGTCCTACCAGGGAAGGTACTAAGGAAGATGCCCAAGTGAACAAAGGCAGTATGATGTTCCTGTGGGATTCAGCGTGAAGGAGGGGGAAGAGATTTAATAAATAAACAGCAAACTCTTTTTTACTTTATAATCCTACAGGATATGCTCCCTTCCCTTCCTTCTCTAGGAATACTTTGAAGGTGTTTTCCCAGTTAAGGCCAATAGTGGTATCCTTATCACTCTTTCACTCATTCATGTATTGTTTTAGAATTGTGTTCTGAGGAAGAATACTGCCCTGTTCCAAATAGACCAACCCCTGAAAATACTTTGACTCAGCAAAACCTGTCAGAACATGGTTTTGTCAAGAAGCATAACTGGTAATAATGAGCCATTATTTTTACCATTCCATACTGCATTATTTTGCATGAGAATGCATTATATAAATAATGTGAGCACATAGACATGATAGATACACGCATACAATTCATGCTAATACACTTTTTCCAATGATAGAAAAAAATTTAAGCAGAAAAATATAATAAATGAGGAGTGCTGACAGGAGAACCTCTTGAAAGGAAAACATTACTCCAACAAAAAGTTTTGGAGAACTATATACAAACCAAGAAAAAGTTTCTTATC
>NW_020954552.1:3592938-3600558 GCF_900497805.2 Vombatus ursinus
TCCTTCTCCAGCTCATTTTACAGATGAGGAACTGAGGCATAAAGATAAGGAAAATGAGGCAAACAGGGTTAAGTGACTTGCCCAGAGTCACACAGCGAGTATCTGAGGCCAGGTTTGAACTCAGGAAGATGAGTTTTCCTGACTCCAGGCCCAGAGCTCTGTGGCCTATGGTGCCACCTAGCTACCCAAGCACTTTCCTTTCAACAGGAGAAGTGTGGTGTAGTGGAAAGACTACAGGATTGAAGTGAGGAGAATAGTAGGTTTGAATTCTGATTCTGATACTAACAAGATATGACCCTGGACAAGTCACTTAACTTAAGGATTAGTTTCTTTTTCTGGAGAATGGGGCTAAGAATAGTATCTACTCTACAAAATGTCTGTGAGGATTAAATGTGTGTATGAAATGCTTTGCAAACCTCAAAGTGACATAAAAGTTATCAACCATGAATTATTATTTGCAAAGGCATTATTTTCCCCACTTTGTAGATGAGAAAAGTGAGACTTGGGAATGTTAAGGGACTTGCCCAGAGACACACATGGGGCTCCAATCCATTCATTCTGAGGCCTAGTTAAGTGCCCATTCCACTATACCTAGTTGTTTCTTATGGGAAATCTAGAAAGTTCCGGCCCATCACTATAGCTTTAACAATAAAAATTACTATATGCCAGGTGCTGTGTGTATAGAATAAGTGACTTTGAACCAGTCATTTCATTTTATGTCCCTTATTTTCTTTATAAAATAAATAGGTGAAAATTCTGGTATATGAATGTAATGGAATATTACTGCATCATTAGAAATTAAAAAATGGATAGTTTCAAAGAAAACTGGGAAGACCTATCTGAACTGATATGGAGAGAAATGAATGGAACCCAGAGAACAATTTCTATGACAGAATGTTACAATGTTATAAAGAAAACAACTTTGAAAAATTTTAGGCTTCTGATCAATGCAGTAACACACCACCAAAGAGGACTAAAGATAAAGTATGCTCTCAACTCCTGCCAGAGAGATGATGGATTCAAAAGGCAGAAGGAGACATACATTTTTGTGCACAATCAATAAGGATTTTGCTTTGTTTGTGTATGTCTTTTGAAGGCTTTCCTTCCTTCCTTCCTTTCTCTTCCTTCCTTCCTTCCTCTTCCTTCCTTCCTTCCTTCTTTCCTTTCATTCAATTTTGGGGGAACAGTGGGAGGGAAAGAAAATAAATGGTTATTACTTGAAAAAATAATAAAACTAAATTTCAAAAGCCCAATGCAAGCAGAATCAAATGAAGAAATAAAGAGGACAAACGAGGATTTCCAGAGTCCTTAGCAATTATAACATTCTATAGTGACAGCCTGGTGCTATTGAAGAGCCTTTGGACTATGCATGTCCAAATTGTTTAACATAGTAACCTTTTCATTCCCTGCCACATGGTCAGGGGTAACCTCCTTTGATTGGCTGTGGGAGTCTTTGAAACTTGCAAGATGGAGCCACAATTACTTTTTTTTCTGCCACTTTTCCTCTGACCTCTCTTTTTTCTGCACTCTTTTCAGCAGCTCTTATCTGCTGCATTCAGAAGGTGAAGATCAGAATTCCAGGACAACATGGATGCCATGAATGGAGCTGATGAGAGAGGAAGGACTTTTCTTCCCCTGCTGTCTCTCTTTAACCCCTCCCTCCAAGAAATGGGCACACACCTTTTTTTTTTCCTGTTCTGAGTAGTTTGCCCTCCTCAGTTTCAGGTGTAAGTGGTACTCCCCACTGGAACCAGGAGTCCAAGCCATGGAAGTCATGGAGACAGGATTGGAAACAGGGTGGTGCCACCAGCCAGACCAGCATGGAAGTCTTAAGAAGCCAGGGTGCCTAGAGCTTGAGCCCCAGAGGTGTTTGAACTTGAAACTAGGACTGAGCTCTATAGAAATTGAGCTAAGCTATGAATGTAAATCTTTTTAGGTCCCCAGAGACAGAGGTGGTCCAAGGGAGAAAGAGCATTATGCTTCCCACATGGTAGAGGGAGGATTAAGTTTGAATATTAATAATAACAGTAATAATAGTCATCTAGATATTCCAGAAATATAAAGATCCGAAACAATTCTGAAGGACCTACAATGAAAAATGCTATCTACCTACAGAAAAGGAACTGATGGGATCTGAATGCAGATCAAGGCATACTGTTGGGTTTTGTTTTGTTTTGTTTTTTTTTGCTTGCTTGCTTGCTTTTTCTTTTTCTTTTTTTTGTCTATGTTTTCTTTCACAACATTACTAATATGGAAATATGTTTTGCATGACTGAAAAAGTACCAGGCATTGTGCTTAGCACTTTACAAATATTATCTCATTTGATCCTTACAACAATGCTGAGATAGGTGCTATTTTTATCCCCCTTTCACAGATGAGGAAAATGAGGCAAAAAGAGATGAAATGACTTGTTCAGGGTCACACAGCTCATAAGTATCTGAGTCTAGATCAGAACCCAGGTCTTCCCAACTCCAGACCCAGGACTCTATCTATTGCATTACCTAGCTAGTCCAATATATTTGTGAATACATGTTTGTGTATATTTGTGATTTCATACACATGCATGTATATACACATATATGTACTTACACATATAGACATATATACACATATATGTTTGTGTATATTCATGATTATCCACGTTGAAGAAAATGTTTCTGTGTAAAAGCTAACCTCGCTCAGTGGCTAACTGGACCTGGGGTAGAGGGGAGCACCCTTTATAATGAAAAAGCATCTTTGATGCGAGCTGGAGCCTTTTGCAACTGAAATCTAACCTCCTTGGCCTTGTAGACAGTGAGGGCCACTGTAATCAACCTGTGTAACACAGGATTCACTGGTAAAGAAATTGTGAAATTTCTAATTTAAATGCTGAGGACTTTAAAGAGTTCATACTATTTCTTATGACTCCTTGTTTCAATTACTCATACAAGGAATAAATAGTAGTTTCCTGCCAATCTTCCATAAATTTATTTATTTATTTATTTATTTATTTATTTTTGTTGTTGTTCAGTTGTTTCAGTCACATCCAACTCTTTTTGACCCCAGTTGGAGTTTTCTTGGCAAAGATATTAGAGAATTTTGCCATTTCTCCAACTCATTTTACAGATGAGTAAACTGAGGTAAACAGGGTTAAGTGACTTGCCCAGGGTCACACAACTACTAAATGTCTGAGGTCACATTTGAACTCAGGACTTCCTGATGTTAGGCCCAGCACTGTATCTCCCTGCCCAAAATTTGTTTATTTGTCAGACAGTCATTTAGCATTCATTCTCCATGTCAAGATTTGTAGCTCAGGGACTGAATATATGTAGATCACAGATTTCTAGCTGGAAGGCACCTTAGAGATCATTTAATCAAACCCTTTCATTTTAAAGATAAGGAAACTACGGCCAAGCGAGTTCAGGTAACCTGCTCAAAGTCACGCATCTTCCTGTTTTAATAACTTGGATTAGAAATTATCTATGGCTGATCATGGTGAGACATCTCTATAACCCCTGCCTCTGCAGCAGGAATTCTGAGTTGCATTTGGGCTAAAGCTGATCTGGTGTCTCTGTTAAGTTGGCACCAATATGGTGAGCCCTTTCCAAGGAGAAGAGAAGAGAAAAATATTGGTTATCACGTCCTAAATTAAACCATCTCAAGCTAGAGGTCTGAATAGCAAGTAAAGTTACCCTTATATAGGTGGTTTCTTAGAGTGGGTGAAAGCCTTAGTGATACAGAAAGTACTGACAATAAACTAATTGTGCCTAAGGTCTAACAATGATCTTCCCTTCCCTGATTGACCACCCTGTCTTTTCCCAAGTCAGTAAGCTTAGTTTCTGAGTGGACAGGACAGAATTCTTCAAAATGGTAATTGCTTCTGATTTTAAGGGCTGAGGAAGAAAGAAATTTTGTTTAACATAGTGCTTGCCTGGTTTTCTTGAACCATAATAATCTGATGGCCCCCTGACAAGTTGTCAACTTTAGAAATCTGCTGTTCTCCAAATAACAAAATAAGAATAATAAAAATAAAGGTATTTCAATAAGAAATTTGCATTGACCTTTGAAATGTCTAGAGGGATTTTGCAAATATGGAACAAAAAAATTTCCCACAAGGGTATTTTACTTAATAGACTAGTTTTACTGTCTGTCCATCGCCCTCAACTGAAGGGAATTAGACGTCCTAAGTGTATATGGCTATATTGCCCTCTTGTGGCTGGCCTCACAACAGTGAGAATGGCAAAAGCATTGATATGCGTAGGATGGGCCCAATTCTTTCATGGGTACTTTTCAGCCATGATAGTTTTTTTTTTTTTGCAAATGCATATATATGTATATGTATATACATACACACATGTATATGTATATGCATACACATATACGCATATGTATATACATACATATGTATTTATATACATACATATACGTATATGTATATACATATACGTGTATGTGTATCATACATATACGTATATGTATGTATATAAATACACATATACGCATATGTGTATGTATATACATACACATATGCGTATATGTGTATTTATATACATACATATACGTATATGTATATACATATGCATATAGACACACATATATGTGTACACACATATACAAATGCACATATATAAATACATATATNTACATATACATATAGACACACATATATGTGTACACACATATACAAATGCACATATATAAATACATATATGCATATATGTTTATATGCACGTGTCTATGTACACATACACACACACACACATATATACGTGGACTCTGATTACAGCCAATTGGACTCTAATTACATGTATTAAAAACTAAAATTTGTGTAAACCAGATCGCATATTTGTCATTTCCCCAAACACAGGAATTCAAAATTGGTCAGTTGATTCCAAATTATTCATTAAAAGGAATAACATGTTCAAATATGAAATAATATTTATTTTTACACTCTAGAGGTGACTATACTGCACATTCCAGAGAAATATTTCAAATACAAGCACATCATTTTAACTGTGCTTGGATCCACCCTCCCACAACTTGAAATACATTCACAATTTTTAAAGGGGAGCTTGGTTATATAATGAATTAGAAATTTTAATGTTCAGCTTTCTAAGAAATTATTTTTAACATGTATTTCAACATGGCATTGCCATTCCCCCTACACTGATAACTTAAAAGGTAAACTTGTTCTCTCTACCCGTTTTACAATTTCCAGGGCTCTCTAGAAGCAGATCCTGTAAGCCTCTATCTGCAATCTCTGATACGCATTTATGCAACAACGCATTTAAAAACGAACTGGTGATTGATTTCTCCACAGGGCTTGTCACGCTGCTTTGTTAACCTAGTCACTACAGTATAGTACGTCAGACAACTGGAGTTATGCTCCTTGCATCGTCAATTAGGAAAGGGGAAAAGAATAACCAAAATAGTTTTCCTTCCAAATTTCTGGCTGCCCTAATGCTAAAAGCCAATGATGTGTAGAAAAGAAAAACCCTCATAACTCGTTGCCTGATAAATGAGTAGGGAAAATTTGACAGATCAGAACGATACGAAGCAGCCTAAAACATTTGGCACGATGCACGTCTGGCATACAGAGACTGCCTGTCAAATGCCTATGACTCCATACAGCAGCGAGGGACCCTATGGAGCAGCAGATGGGCCATTAAGGTAGTATTAATGTAGATGCCATCAGTTTGCAGTTCTGACTGGGACATACTCTTCAGAACTATGGGCAGCTGCTGCCATTTATTATGACAGCTTCCTGCTAACTTTTGCCAACTGGCACAATCTGACTCTTTGTACCTGAGCTATTAAATGTGTGACTTCCACCATTTTATTCCCCCAGAGAACCCTTTTAATAATCCTCTGAAGAAGGAACGAGGCATTTATCACCAAAGTGAATATACAGACCATGCAGTTCTTTTGTATAAAACTCCTATCCCAGGACATTTCATAGACCTTGTATTCACACATTCTTGTTAAAACTAAGCTTGTATCTTTTCACACATACAGGGTGTTCCAAAAGTCTTAGTGCACTTTTAAGCTATTAAAACATAAAACAGCACTGACTTTTAGGACACCCTGTACAAAACTGAACAATTATAAATGAATACATATGTCACATATAAATCCTAAATGAAAGGTGCTTTTATAGTTTAACTACTTGGTCACAATATAGTTCTATCCCTTGAAATATTTTCCTCCCTAACAAGAAACATTAGTTAAAAATCACTGTCCTGTAGAATATTTACAAAAAAAAAAATCAGCAAGCCAAAAGTCATTTCCCAACTATTACCTCTTGGCACCATGAGTGTAAGTAAACCTTTTTAATTTTTAAATGTTTGTTGGTGTGCCTTCATATCTCAAAAGAAACGTTTAGATGTGTGAATGGATTGAAAAGCTGTCCATCCTACTAATGTTTCTCCTGTAGTAGATAGATCAAGAAGAGTGAGCCGTAAATGATCGTGGTTGTGCATTTATCACCTGCCCAATCATTTCCACAGAACATGCAACAGTCACATCGGCAGGAGAAGCTCTGCAGTTCATTCCTTTCACCCAGTTCAACTTCGAAGGATACATGGCCTCATTTCGGAGTCTGTTGAACAAGGATGCTACCAGTACAGCACAGCATACGGTTTGTCACACAATAATAACTGCAGTGAGTCATTAGAAAAATGGCTGGCAGACATATTCATTATGCTGAGCTAATGTCTTTGCTGCTTCAAATATCTCTGCAATCTGACTAATAATGTATGCATGAGATCTCTATAACAGATCTCCGCTTTTTGATACTCTATTTTCAACAAAGGTTTGTCCATGTATTTATCCATGTGCACAAAAATGCCCATACATGCACATACCC
Organism: Vombatus ursinus; assembly: GCF_900497805.2. Lineage (NCBI taxonomy): Eukaryota > Metazoa > Chordata > Mammalia > Diprotodontia > Vombatidae > Vombatus > Vombatus ursinus. The sequence goes on from NW_020954552.1 coordinate 3,599,783, forward strand.
ACACCCATATACAGATACACACACAAAATTTTCAAAGCAGCAAAACTTTTAGCTTCCTTTTGATTTGTGAATTGATGAGTGTACACATATCAGCATTCATGTTAGATGAAAGCTTCACTGAAGTTGACATTAATAGAGCTCTTAAACTTGCTCTGAAGATGGTGAGATATGTATCAAATGTTGCTAGAATTTTGATTAAAAAAACAACCTTGCATTACATGAAAAGGAAATAAGTGAAATAATAATAGTATAAACGGCACTGAAATAATCTATTTGAGATCTAGAAGCTAAGATAGAACCCAAGAGTTGAAATCAACAGCCCCTCTCCTGCAAACTTCACCCCTCCCACCCCCTCACCCCCAGCAACCTCTTCGGTATCAGGTATGATTTCATACAACCTTTCATTTTACCTATATAAATTTCACTTTCCTTCCTGCTTCACATCAAAAAGATTATAGGAATTCTAGAGATATTCTAGAGGGTGTGACACTATGCTACAGTGGAAATAAAAACTCCAAGAAATATTTAGTGAAAATAACAGTGAATTACTATGATTCAGAGAGAATAATGAGTTCACATTTATATAATCCTTTATAATTTACAAAGCACTTTTACCCCAACAACTCTGTTAGATGGCTAGAACAACAAATAAGTATCCCCATTTTGCAGATCACAGAACAATAACCGGTAGATCGAGAATTTGGATCCTGCCCTCCTAGCTCCAAGTTTATGCTCCAATGGTGTGGGTGTGTGTGTGTGTGTGTGTGTGTGTGTGT
>NW_020954552.1:3600680-3612663 GCF_900497805.2 Vombatus ursinus
AAAGAAAGAAAGAAAAAAAGTTAATGTCCCACCCTAAACTATAGGTCAAAAAAACTGATATGCCATTAGTCTTTTCTCTGGAATATTTACATATATATGTAATTATATATAATATATCCCATAATATATATTCAAATTGATCTATCATCTCAATTTAGATATTTTCTCCAATTATACAGATCACAACCTGTCTATGCCCACCTATCCTATGCAACTCTTTTTCGTGTTCTCCCATAGGTCTGACACAGAGCAGTCTACCCAATCTCCTGGGGTCTTTTCTAATTTTCTCTGGATAAACAAGGATGCCAGTAGAGGACTCAGGCTGTCTACCCAGCTTTCCTTGCTCTTGCCATGTGGTTAGCTCATCTTGTCTTCCAGATTATATACATATTTCCCTGATGGCATTTTCTACTTCTGTTTTTCAAAGTTCTTCATTGACTACATGTTTCAGCCTGCTCCTACCCTCTATCTATCTATCTCTCCATTGCCGTTTGTGTAATATTCATTTTTAATTCTTCAAAGATTGACATTTTACATATCTTACAACCATAAAGCAATGCAGGCAGAATGTAGATATTAAAAAGATGAGCCTTTGTTTCTGGGAAAATCTTGGAATCATTCAAGGAGTTTTGCAATTTCCTGAGAGCAACATAATCTGTTCTCTTCCTATTCATGTTGGCCTGTTGTGTGCAATTTTCATCCATGTTCTCACATAAGTTCGCCACAAAGAATCCATCCGATGTGTTAGGAGCTTGCTTTGATTCTCTTGATATCATGAGGATACCAATGAATTTTTCAGGCTCTCCATTAATTACCTCCTCCTTCAGCTCTCTGACGGGCTTATTTTGTCTCAGTCACACATTTATTTGATAGCATCTTTTAAATCACCTTTAAATCTTTTATAATTTTTTATTTTAATAAGGTTTCAAGCTTACAAAAGTAAAAAAAAAGGCAATTAATTTTTGTATAAAAATTGTAACCTTTGAAATCATGTTGAAGGATGACATTTAACCTATGAAGTAAAAAAGTAAGGATTTATTCAAAGAACATATTTTTGTGGAAAACATTGGGATCCAGAAATATATCAACAGAGAGTTAAGGCTGGAGTAGTGGTCTGAATCTAGTGATATGAAATATAGTAGGGATTTAATGGTAAGTCCTATACTTCAATTCCAAAAATTAAGTAGAAAAATATAAGATAGGGCAGCCATGTTGAAATAAATAGCAATTAATGTCAACAAAATATCTGAAATTTTAGTTTACTGAAGCTCAATAAGGTTTGTTTGTTTTTAAACTAGTGAGATCTTAGACTGCCTTAAGAGACGTAGTGTCCCAAACTATGCTGCTGAAGGGTGGATAACTCTGACCTACTCAGCTCACATCTCCAGATTTGGAATATTACATTTGGTTCTGGGTACACATTGAGAAAGGACATTGGCAAAATGGAATGCATCCAGTGGATAGTACATTCAAGAAAGGACTAGAATCCATGTCAGAAGAGAATCAATGAGAGGAAATAGGAATAGTTGACCTAGGGAAGAAAAGACTTACAAGAAACATGATGTCAGTCTTTAGGTATCTGAAGGACTGTCCTGTGAAAAAGGAACTGGCCCTTTCTGCTGGGCTACAAAAGGGTAGGATGAAGAGTGATGGGTGCAAGTTACAGAGAAACAGATTTTGGTTCAATATAAATTAGAATTCTCCAAAGGGGAGTAGCTGAGAGATTAGCTTGAAGTCAGGAAGGTGTGTAATTGAACCCTGCCTCACCAAACCCCACTTACTAGTTATGTGAATTTCAACTCTTCGTTTCAGTTGTCTCATCTGTAAAATGGGGGGGGTTGGATTTAGTGGTTTCTAATGTCATTTCCTTTCTAAATCTATAATTCTATGATTAACAGTGAGGTAGTGCATTTCCCTTCGCTGTAAGTGAGAGGAGAGGGCCACTGGTCAGGAATGTTGGAAAGGAGATTCCCATAAAGGTACAGGTCAGATTAGAGGACTAGAAGTGTTCCTACCATGTTCAAAATTCTCTTAAGATTTCATGCTTTTATGCTCTTGCAAAGAAGCAGTTGTGTACATAACTTGGTGGATTCTTGAATGCCACAAGAGTCACTAAGTCCTTCCCCATATCCATAGCCTGCTCCAATGATCAGATGTCTTTCTATAGGGAGAGGAGTGAGGCCATTTCTAGAAAAGCTAAATGCCACTCTCTCCATGTTGCTAAATTGCTTACCATTTTAGGACAATCTCCAACGGCCAAAAACAGGTTAAAAAAAGTTCATCTAGTTCACTTAATTGTGGAAAATTTATTTACTAAGTAGTTTGAATCTAACATGGTCCTTAGACTTCTTCCTTACTCTGATCAATTGAATATGAAAAATTATATATGTAATCATAGAATTTCAAGATTGAAAAGAAATATCAGTAGGGTAGTTTAGTGGAAAATGCAGAATTTGGACTTTTAGAAGACATTGGTTTTAACCTGGACTCTGTGAGTTAACAATATGAGTTTCAGCAAAACACAGCCTTTGGTCTCAGTTTCCTCACTTCGAAATGAGGGGATTATATTAGACAACCTTGAGGGTTTGTTCCATCTCCAAATCCATACCCCTATATAAAGTCTCAATCAACTTTATAAACTCTCTGAAATGTATTCCATTTTTCTATTGTTCAGTCATTTCAGTCGTATCTGACTCTTTCTGACCCCATTTGGTGTTTTCTTGGCAAAGATATTGTAGCAGTTTGTCATTTCTTTCTCCAACTCATTTTACATTTTACAGATGAGAAAGCTGAGGCAAACAGAGTTAAGTGACTTGCCCAGAATCACACAATGTAGTAAGTATCCTCCCAACTCCAGGCCTGGCATTCTATCCACTGTGCCACCTTGCTGTCCCTCATTCCATTTTAGACTGTCCTAATTGTTGACAATGAAGTGAAATTACCCTTCCTGTAACTTTTACATGCTGGTGCTAGCTCTGCCAACCAAGGTAAAAAAAAAAAAAAAAGACAAGTCAAATACTACTTTCTCATGATAACCTTCAAATATTTGAAGACAGTTCTCATGTCTGCCCATGCTTTTTCTTCACTAGGTTAAATATTCCATTTCTTCAGCAAATCCTCATATTACCTCACTTCTAGTCCCCTGATCATCCCAATGTTACTTCTCTGAGTATTCTTCTAGTTTATCACTGTCGCTTATAGAATGCAGTGGCCAGAAACAGATCACATCTATTCTGGTCAGAGCAAAGTGCCATTAAGACTATTACCCTTCGACACTCTGGAAAATGTGCCTTTTTTAATAAAGACAAAAATCTCATTATTCTTCCATCACATCACACTATTTGACTCATTATAGTTCATCAGAACACAGATATTTTTCAGATAATTTTTCTAGTCACTATTTCCCACCCTGTATCCATGTAGTCAATTTTTAACTCAAATTCAAAAATTTTATTTATCTCTATTAAATTTCATTAGCTTCAGATCAAGAAATCTTTTTCAAATGCCTTCATGAAATCCGGAAATACTATATTCATGGTGTTCACCTGACCTACCAGTTGGGAGAGACAAAGAGAGAAAGACAAGAGACAGAGAGATCAAGAGAGACAGAGAGAGAAACAGAAACAGGGAGGGGGAGAGAAAAGGAAAAGAGAGAGAGAGAGAGAAGAAGAAGGGAAGAAGGAAGGAAGGGATGAAGAGAGAAAGGGGAAAAGGAAGAGAGTGGAAGAGATAGAAGGTAGAGACAAAGACACAGAAGCATAGGCGGACAGAGACAGAGAAAGGGAGGAAAAGAGAGATTTGGGAAGTGAGGAAGGAAGAGACAGAATTTAAAAAAAAGCACTGAGAAAAATTTTAATCTAACATAATTTGTTCTTGTTGAATCAATACTGGCTCTTAATAATCATCCCTCTCCTTCTAAATGCTTTAAAACTGCCAGATTAATAATCAGTTCTAGAATTTTACCAAAAATCCACATCAAGCTCACTGTCCTATAGTCTGAAGTACTTATCTTCTTTCCATTTTTGAAAATACAATGTATGTCTCCAATCTCTTGGTATTACGTTTATTTGCTAGGATTTAGGACACATTGACATAAGTTTACTACTCTCAGCACCCCTATTCTATGAGCATCCTACCTTCAATACTTACTCCATGATCATGTGTTATCTCTTGACCAGTTTGGACCTCAGTTTCCTCAGCTGAAAAATAGAGATAATAATACCCATAGTGCCTACTTCATGGCATTTTTGTGTGGTTCAAATGAATTAATACAGGATCTCTTAAAAGTCAGTGCAATTTTAAGCTCTAATAGGCAGCACTAAGATTTTTTTGGACACTTCATATTAATCATTTTTGAAAATGGAAAGTACTATCTATTTCACTTATCATCATTATTGTCATTGTCATTGTCACCATCACCATTATCATTGAGTCTTACAGTCATTGTCATTGTCATCATACTGAAATGCAGGTTGAATGAGCATGGTAACTTGACGTCATTGATAGTTGAATATCCCCTCATTTATCTTGGGCTCCAGTTCCTGGCTCACGATTTTTTTTTTCCGTCCTCATTCTTAAGTATATTCTCCTTTGTAGAGAGAACTAAAGCAAAGTAGAGTTGAATATGTTTTCTCCGTCATGTGTTTCATCTTCCAGTCAGTGCCAAACAGCTATCTTATCATTCCTTGATCTTTCCCAAACATAGCTTAGAAAGCAATTTTGGTATCTATAGCATTTATCACAAGCATCAGATTATGCTGGGTTTATGCCTTCCTGATACTGTTTTTTTCAGGAGATGATTACTTCTTTGTATTATTGCCCTCACTCCGATCACTTGTATATAATCCTTTAAAATTGGAGTCCATTGATAAGCTCCTTGTGCAGCTATATCAGTTTCTTTAGAACTCTCTCTTTCCCTTCGTGATCAGGCTCAAGGGAAGCTACACAGTCAGCATCCATTTTCTTAAAGGCTCACACTTAGAAGCCCACTTTCCTGTGAAAGCCTCAAACCAGAGATCCTACCCATATTTTTCTGAGCTTTTTTCATTTTGTCTTCCTAATGTCTAAGCTATATCCTGTGCCCAGTGCCATAACCTGACCTATCACAAACCCCATGATGTCTTGGTTACTGTCCCCCATGGTTCCTATCATTTCCTAATCGAAGAACACTTACATAGAATTCAAACAACTGAAAGCAAATCATTCCTCTGTCATTAATTATCTTTCTGATCATGGGCAAGTCATTGAACTTCTCTTGGCCTTAGCTTCTTCATCAGTAATATGAAGGGGCTAAATTAATTGACTTCTAAATTCTCTTTCAATTCTAAATCTAGGATTCTATAATTATTGCTTCTGAGTCTAAATCAATTCCAGAATAGGAATTTTTTTTATTACTTCCTATATCTTCTACCACTGAGCACATTCCATCCCATTGGAAAGAATTTTTTTCTGCAAGATCTTTTTTCTCAGGGATGCTCCTCTTTTTATTGATAATTTTGTTTTTATACTTAAGTTACTTCCCAATAAACAACATCTCTTACCACTGCCCTTGCCAAAGTACCTCCCTTTTAAAAATGATTAAGCAAAACCAGTTGACATGGTGAATGCAACTGACAAAATGCTAGTCAGTTTCAAGGACAAAATAAGAAACGGTACTCCTCCCTTCCAAGAAAATAATTGTAGACATTCATTAAGTAGATCAGTTGGAGACTGAACATTACCTATTTCCTGGGAACAGGAAAGGGAGACCTCTAAGGAAAGTTTGGCAAATTAGTCTTCTCTGGTACAAAACTTATTTCTGATTCTTTGGTACCATCTATGGATCAACTTAAATCTCCAGAGCTTTTAATCCAAGGCCTTTCAAAAATGCAGAATTCACTGAAACAGCCCTAAAAAGAAAATATTCTCCTATGGAATTTAGAATCTTGGAATCTCTGTGGAAGCTGCTCACAGAGGAATCACATTTACATTACTGAATTGGGCCAGTTTATGAGGGTCAATCATGATCTGGATGGAGACATTTTCCTGAATTCTGTCTGAGAAGTGGGAAAGAAAAAAGTATCTTATTAAAAAAAAATCTACTGTTAGAAGAAAAAAAGTATCTTAAATGGGAAAGGGAAATTATGTGCCATGTCTATCGTCTTACATAGAACCTGGATGGTGATTTGCTCACATCCATTAGGTTTATACTGAGAATGAGTAACTTAAAAGTGTGATTCTAGGTTGCCTATTACTGCCTATACATTGGAATAAATAGCTATAATCGCTAAAATCCTGATTTTCCTACATGAACAGATGTAGATAACCTTTACTTCCGACTTTGGGTGTTTGGATGGGTAATGCACAAAAGATCATGAAGTATTTGCAAATGGTAATTGTCACACAAAGGAGAAATCCCCAACAAGCAGGTGCCAAACCAAGGGAGTATGCTTGCCCCTCCCCTCCCATCCAAAAATAGCCTGTTTGTTCCTTTTTCAAATACAGTTCAAAGACTTCGTTTCTTTAGGAAGTACCTGTGTCTCTTCATAAGTGTGCATATTTTACCAGTTTCAAAAGCATATTAATATCCTTTGTGACTTCAGTTAAAGTAAACAGAAATAATTGGAAGGTTGACAGTTGAATTATTAGAAGACTTTACTTAGTGTGAACATTACAACCTGAGCACAAAAGAAGATGCCATTGGTAGTGATTTCATAGAAAATTAAAAGGAATATAATATCTGTTTCTTCTTGACTCCCTCCCTTCATGGAGACAATTTATTTAGAAAGGTGTGTGTGTGTGTGTGTGTGTGTGTGTGTGTAAGTGTGTATGAAAACACAGGGGCATATTAAGGAAAAATGAAATTGCATCATTTGAGCCATTCTAACTAGATAATAATTAAGGATTTGTTCTATATTTCCATTATATTAAGTAAACAGCACAGGTGAAATTTATTCATCAATAGAAAAACAATAAACACAAGATGGTATGTTATGTTCTCCTCTTTCCTTCTCCCCACCCTCCCGCTGTCACCATTTCATGAATTGAATTGGATTGCCATCTCCCCTTACCTCAAGTCCTTGGTGAAATAAATACTTCACAGACACCTCCAGAAAGCCTCCAGCTTATGTCACATCATTGGTAAGTTTTTGCTGCAAGTAAAAACAAAGTAAATTGAAGTAGTAAACCCCCCCTTCAAAGATTAGAAACAAGTTTTTACTTATTTATTATTTGATATACCTATTGTTTCATCAAACATCTATCTGACCTTAGTCCTCCATAATTCAGCTTACATCTCTTCCCTGAAGCCTTTTCAAACTCCCTTCACAAAACTACAGTCAACCTGATCATACCATCTTTTATCTATCCAAATGTCTTATCTGTGCATTGACTTCTGCATTTCTGGCAGCAGAATTTTTCTTCTGATGTTCACTCTCATTCAATTGCAAGATACTTGAGGGTAGAAACTGTGACAAGGTGTAACATAATCTTTTTTCAAGTGTCTCAAAAAATTTTAAGAAAGGAAATTTACAAATTTTTAAGTCCCATTTACAACAACATGTCCTACCTCCCTCCTGTTTTCCTTTCCCCTCACATCTTATGGTAAAAAACAAATCACAATTATCCCTTAACTCAACTGTCAAAGCCAGTGCTAAATGACAGATCTTGCACAGTGTCCAGAAAATGAACAAAATGGGGATATATTGCTTCACAGCAAGAAGAAAATTATTAGGGGCCTTCCACAGAGCACACTCCATTTCCATGGTTATCAAAAGCATAATTCTGGGAACCATTAACAGGACTATGCAGGATGATCTTAGTGGAGTTAATATGTGCCATTAACAGTAAGGGAAGTATGTCATTAGGAAAAAAAAACTGCTTACACATATGTACCTGCTGGCACATCAGAGGCAGGAACTCTGGGATACCGTGGCTCAGTTAATCAATTTTAATACTGAGAAATTTGTGGGAATTTTACATTCAGAGGAAGATAATTTTGCCCCCATCATCCTTCCCTGCGCTTTTCTATCATTGCGAGGTCAGAGGGCAGGGTGTAATGATCTGATGCTAGTGCAGCAATACATGCAAATTCATGCTTGGCAAATGCTTTTTGATGATGATCTATGGAGGCATCTTTTCCTATGTTGACTAACCCTGAAAAGAGCTAATTGTGAATTAGAAACCAGCTCCCACACAAGAACTCACTCCAAATTGCTTTCCGGAAAGAAGCCAGAGATTCTCATTCTGAGTGGTTTGTTTTGAGATGCTTAGAGTATTTGCAGAGTTAAGACAAGCACAGATGGAACTAGTAACTTTATTTTTTAATAAACAGGCACTCTAACATCCAGGTATTTCAAAAAGGTAATAAGATCTTTTTCAAAGGATTTGCTAATTTAATTCACACTAACAACAGCGGGTTAGGGATAGCAATTGCTCTGGAAGTAACCATACAGCTTAAGTAATCTGCCTCAAAGTCTACATATTCAATGGTACAGCACAATTCCCCACAATTTTATTGCAGCATATGATAAGGATTTTAGGCTGTCTACACTAGGGAAAACCTTCTTTATTTTGGCAGGGAGTGAATGGGTGCATATGGTTGCAGGCAGCTGTATCTTAATAACAGAGCTGGTTTCCCCTCAGAAATAGTTATGAGTTTCAAGAAAAAATATATATTTCTTGTAAACAATATCCTTTCATTTTTAGTGGAAACTCCTCATCAAAGGTCCCTCACCAATACTCTCAGGTTGAGTAATTCCCTTCTGTTTCTAATCTATCTATCAACTCCTGGAAGTAAAGGAGTTTGTTGGTATAGGGAACTCCCCAGGAAAAAAACTCCCTCTCTCGGTGTAGGTTGGTGCCTTCTCTGTAACTTTAGTCTTAGTGAGTTACCTGGAAAACCAAGAGGCTAAATAACTTCTCCAGCAGCAGATAGCCAGTAAAGTTCAGAGTCAGGGCTTGAACTCACATCTTCTAAGCTTCAAAATAGGATTTCTATCCATTGCACCATGAATATTCCAGACTACTCCCATAGAGAATTTCCTTATCAGAGCTTTCCACATTTAGTCCCATCACCAAGTAGAGGTAATCTCCAGGGAACCTGTTCTAAATGTCCTCTCAGGAGAATCCTATGTAAAATAAAGGGAATGCACTGGATGATTTCCAGCTCCAGTTCTGAAATAAAAAAAGCTATGATCCTACATTCCTAGAACTATGCCATATTATAGGGCTAAATTTGTTCTCTCTATATTTTAGGTTTTTTTTTTATACAGGCAAGAGGTAGAGACAAAAAAAAAACCTCACCATTTCCCACCCCCAAAGCTTTGATTCCATTCAAATACAGTAGCTAGATATGCCTCTCATATATTGATATGTCCTTAATGAAACAACAATGCCTAACTTCCTTTAAATTATAGTTTAATGAGATGGTGGAGCCAAAATGGTAGAGGCAAGAACTCATCTGAACTCTCCCAAATTTCCCTCCAAACAACTTTATAATAATTCCTCAAATCAAATTCTGGAATGGCAGAGACAACAAAAGTCTAGGTGAAAAAATTTTCTAGCCCAAGATAACTTACAAGATTGGCAGGAAAAGTTTGTTCCAGAGGGATGATGGTCAGGTCCTGAGCATAGCACATGCTGAGGCCTGGCAAGCCAGCAGTAGGCCTTGGAGATGGCTACATCAGTGGCAGCAGCATCTTTGGGAGCTTTCAGGCCACAGACAGAAAAGGGGGTAGGATAACTGGTCAGAGATTGCAGGGGACCCTTTGCTTTTGCAATGCCCAGAACAGTTTGGGATGAAGTTGCAGGGCAAAAAGAAGTGCAAGTGCTTCCAGCCACAGGAGAGCAGGGGCCCTGGTCTCAGTTCCAAGGCAGACAGGGGCACTAGTACTTGCAACCACAGGAGAGCAAGGGCCAGAGTCACATCTCCAGGGTAGAGAAGAGTGCATGTGGTTTCACACAAGGGAGTAGGGACCCTAACCTCAGTTCCAAAATAGAAAGAAGCACTAGCCCTTGCAGAAGGAGGAGATCAGGGGATTTGGTCCCAGTTCTAGGGCCAAGAGGGATGCTAGCACCTTTGGCTATGGGGAAACAAGATCCCTTCCTAGTTAAAGACCAGAGCACAGGACAGGGCCAAGAAGAATGCTAGAACTTGTGACTGCAGGAGAGCAGGAGATCTGGTTACAGAGCCAGGAGCAGTAGTACTTGTAGCTGCAGAGGAACAGGGGTACTTCCTGGGTAAAGACTAGAGCACAGACCTATCTTGGACTACCTTGGAAGCACTTAAAACTTACAGGACCCACCCCCCAAACTAGCACTGAAAACTGCAACATGAAAAATCTTAAGTTTGGGACAAAGTTAAAATTAATAAATAGACTTTAAAAAATGAGCAAATAAGAAAAAGAAGCTGAACATAAAAAGTTACTGTGGTGGCAGGGAAGATCAAGACACAAACTCAAAACAAGAAAATGATGTCAAAAATATCTACAAGCAAAGCCTCAAAGGAAAAAATGTTAATTGTACAGAAATAACAAGAATACCTGAAAGAGCTCAAAAAAGATTGTAAAGTCAAGTAAGTGAAGTAGAGGAAAAATTGGGAAAAGAAATGAGAATGACACAAGAAAATCATGAAAAGAGAGGCAACAGCTTAATAAAAGAGGCACACACACACACACAATACTGAAGAAAATAACATATTGGCCAAATGGAAATAAATAATTTCTTATAAATTATAATTGGGCAACTGGAAGCTAGTGACACCATGAGACATCAAGAAACAATAAAACAAAAACAAAAGAATGAAAAAGAATGGAAGAAAATGTCAAATATCTCATCAGAAAAAGAAATGATCTGGAAAATAAATTGAGGAGAAATGATTTAAGAATTATCAGACTACCTGAAAATCAGGATCAAAAAAAGAGCATACACATCTTTCAAGAAACTATCAAGGAAAATTGTGCCAATATCCTAGAATCAGAGGGTAAAATAGAAATTGAAAGAACCCACCACTTGCTTACTGAAAGAGATCCTAAAATAAAAATGCCTAGGAGTATTATAAACAAATTCCAGAGCTCCAATATCAAGGAGAAAATATTGCAAGCAGCCAGAAAGAAATAATTCAAATATCATAGGGCCACAGTCAGGATCACACACAATTTTGCAGCTTCCACATTAACATATCAGAAGGCTTAGAATATGATATTCCAGAAAGCAAAGGAGCTAGAATTACAACAAAGAATAATCTACCCAGCAAAGCTGAGTATAATCCTTTAGGGGAAAATGGATATTTAATGAAACAGAAGACTTTCAAGCATTCCTGACAAAAAGAGCAGACATGAATAGAAATTCTACTTTCACGTACAAGACTCAAGAGAAACATAAAAAGATAAACATGAAAGAGATATCATTAGGGATTCAATAAGGTTAAACTGTTTACATTCCTACATGGGAAGATAATGATTGCAACTGTTAAGGAATTTGTCATTATTATGACAGAAAGTGTTTACATAGAAAGAGGATGTGAGTTGATTATGATGGCATGATTTAAAAAAATATAAAATTAAGGGATGAGAAAGAGAAATGCACTGGGAGAAAATGGAAGGGAGAAGAAGAACGGGGAAAATGATTTCACAGAAAAAAGTTATGAAAGAAAGAGTTTTTATAGTGGACGGGAAAATGGCAAAATAGTGAGCAATATTTGAAACTGCATTGGCTCAAAGAAGAAATAACACACACACTCAGTCGGATATAGAAATCTATTTTAACCTATAGAGAAGTTACAGGGGAAGGGGATAAGAGAGGTGTTGGGGGAGGGGACAGATAAAAAAGAGGGTAGATTAAGGGAGGCAGTAGTGAAAGCAAAACAGACTTTTGAGGAAGAATAGACATGCATGACAGAGAGCTAGAGAGAGAGAGACAGAGAGACAGACACCCACAGAGAGAGAAATAGGGAAGGAAATACAAAATAATCATAATTGTAAATGGGAATGGGATGAACTCACCC
>NW_020954552.1:3612695-3618202 GCF_900497805.2 Vombatus ursinus
ATAAAACAGAAGCACATAGCAGAATGGATTAAAAACCAGAATCCATTGATATGTTGTTTACAAAAAACACACTTGAAACAGAGAGATACAATAAAGTAATAAAGAAGGNTAAAACAGAAGCACATAGCAGAATGGATTAAAAACCAGAATCCATGGATATGTTGTTTACAAAAAACACACTTGAAACAGAGAGATACAATAAAGTAATAAAGAAGGGGCTGGAGCAGAATCTATTATGCTTTAGCTGAGGTGAAAAAAACAGGGGTAGCAATTAATGGTCTCAGATAAAGCAAAAGCAAAAATAGATCTAATTAAAAGAGATAAGAAAGGAAACAATGTTTTGCTAGAAAGAATCATAAACAATGAAGTAATATCAATACTAAACATATAGGTACCAAATGGTATGGCATCTAAATTCTTAAAGAAAAACTTAAATGAGTTACAGGAGTACATACAGAGTAAAGCTATACTTGTGGAGAAACTTAACTTTCCTTTCTCAGAACTAGATGAATCTAACCAAAAAATAAACAAGAAAGAAGTTAAAAAGGTGAATAGAATTTTAGAAAAGTTAGATTTGAGAGACCACTGGAAAAAATTGAATAGGAATAAAAGGAGTACACTTTTTCTCATCAGTTTGTGGCATCTTCACAAAAATTGACCATGTATTAGGGCATAAAAACTCACAATTCAGAAAAGCAGAAATATTAAATGTATCCTTTTCAGACCATGATGAAATAAAAATTGCATTCAATAAAGGGCTATACAAGCATAGAATAAAAATTAATTAAAAACTAAATAATCTAATCATAAGGAATAAGTGGGTCAAAGAACAAATCATAGAAACAATCAATTTCATTAAAAAGAATGAAAACAATGAGACAATATCCCAAAATTTATAGGATTCAGTCAAAGCATTGCTTAGAAGAATATTTATAATTCTACATGCTTACATCAATAAAATAGAGGAAGAACAGATCAATGAATTAGACATACAACTTTAAAAAAAAAGCTAAAAAAAGGACAAATTTAAAAACCGCAATTAAACACCAAATTGAAAATCCTGAAAATCAAAGGAGAGATTAATGCAAATGAAAGAAAGAAAACCATTGAAATAATAAATAAAACTAGGAGCTGGTTTTCTGAAGAAAAANTCAATTAAACAACAAATTGAAAATCCTGAAAATCAAAGGAGAGATTAATGCAATTGAAAGAAAGAAAACCATTGAAATAATAAATAAAACTAGGAGCTGGTTTTCTGAAGAAAAAAAGCAAAATGATAAAAATTGATTAATTTGATTTAAAAAAAGAAAGGAAAAAAAATACAATGTGCCAGAATCAAAAATGAAAACGGGGAATTCACCACCAATGAAGATGAAATTAAAGCAATGATTAAGAGCTATTTTGCCCAATTATATACCAATAAGTCTAACAATCCAAGTAAAATAGATAAATATTTATGAAAACACAAATTGCCCTGATCAACAGAAGAAATAGAGTACTTAAACAATCTTAGAAAAAATAAATTGAACAAGCCATAAATGAGTTCCCTAAGAAAAAATTCTGCAGAATAAGAAGAATTCACAAGGAAATTCTAACATTTAAAGAACAATTAATCCCAATACAATATGGACTATTTGCAAAAACAGTCAAAAAAGGAGTCCTACTAAATTCCTTTTACCACACAAAAATGGTGTCAATATCTAAACCAGGAAGAGCAAAAACAGAGAAAGAAAACTATAGACCAATTTTCCTACTGAATATTGATGCAAAAATTTTAAATAAAATACTAGGAAGGAAATCACTGCCACATATAGCAAAGGCCATACACTATGACCAGGACAGGGGGCTGGTTCAATATTAGGAAAACTATCAGCATGACTAACCATATCAATAACAAAAACAATGAAAACCATGTTATTATCTCATTAGATGGAGGAAAAGCTTTTGACAAAATACAACATTCATTCCTATTAAAAACACTAAAAAGCATAGAATAAATGGAACTTTCCTTGGAATGAAAAACTGTATCTGTCTAAATTATCAGCAACCATTATCTGTGATGGTGATGAGCTAGAAGCTTTCCCAATAAAATCAGGGGTTAAACAAGGATGCCCATTATCACCACTATTATTCAATATTGTTCTAGAAATGCTGGCTATAGAAATAAGAAAAGAAAAAGAAATTGAAGGAATGAGAATAGGCAATAAGAAAATGAACTATCACTTTTTGCAGGTGATATGATGATATCCTCAGAGAATCCTAGAGAATCAAGCAAAAAAAAATAGTTGAAATAATTGACAAAATTCAGCAAATTTTCAGGATATCAAATGAATTCACAGAAATAATCATAATTTCTATGTATTACCAACAAAACCCAGCAGGAAGATATAGAGAAATTGCATGGAAAATAACTTCAGAACTGTTGGTGGAACTATGAACTGATTCAACCATTCTGGAGAGCAATTTGGAACTAAACTCAAAGGGCTACAAAACTATGTATATCTTTTGACCCAGCAATAACACTACTGGGTCTGTATCTCAAAGAGATGAAAAAAGGAAAAGAACCTATTTGTAAAAAAAAAAAAATTATAGCAGCTCTTTTTGTGGTGGCTGAAAATTGGAAATTGAGAGGATGCCAATGAACTGGGGAAAGGTTGAACAACCTGCGGTATGTGATCATCATGAAGTATCATTGTGCTATATGAAATGATGAGCATGCGGATTTCAGAAAAACATGTAAAGACTTACATAAACTGATACAAAGTGAAGTGACCAGAACCAGAAAAACATTGTAAACAGTAGATTTTTTTCTTTCTTTCTTTCTTTCTTTCTCCCTCCCTCTCTCTTTTTTTGGTTGAGTCTTCTTGAACAAAATGACCAATATGGAAATGTTTTACGTGACTGCACATATAGAACCTATATCAGATTGCTTACCATCTGAGGGAGGGTAGAGAGTAGGAAGGGAAAAATAGAATTTGGAACTCAAAACTTAAAAAAAAGAACAAATGCTCATGGCCAAGCCAATACAATAAAAATGACAATTCTACCTAAATTAATTTTCTTATGTAGTGCCAAAATTACCAAAATTATTTTATAATGTGAGAATGTGAAAGAAGGTGACTTAGTAATACCAGATCTCCAAATGAATTACAAAGTGGTAATCATCAAAATAATTTGGTGCTGGCTAAGAAATACAGTGGAGGATCAGTGGAATAAATTAGGTACACAATATATATCTGTAAATGACCATAGTAATCTAGTGCTTTATAAACCTGAAGATCCAAGAACTCACTATTTGAGAAAAATATCTGGAAAAACTGGAAAACATATTGGCAGAAACTAAGTATAGATGAACATTTCACACTGTATACCAAGTTAAGGTTAAAATGGATACATGATTTAAACATAAAGAGTAATATCACAAGCAAATTAAGGGAGCATGGGGTATTTTACCTACCATATGTATGTATAAGGGAAGAATTGATGACCAAACAAGAGACAGAGAACATTATAGGATGTAAAATGGATAATTTTGATTACATTGAATTAAGAAGGTTTTGCATAAGCAAAACCAATGCAGCCAAGATTAGAAGGAAAACAGGAGACTTGGGGGAGGGGCAGATTGCAGCAAGTTTCTCTTATAAAGGCCTCATTTCTCAGATATATATGGAACTGAGTCAAATTTATAAAAATAAAAGCATTCCCTAATTGATAAATGGTCCAAAGATATGAACAAGCAATTTTCAAATGATGTAATCAAAACTGTCTATAATCATATGAAAAAATACTCTAAAACTAATAATTAAAGAAATGTAAATTCAAATAACTATGAGGTACCACCTCATACATATCAGATTGGCTAATGTGACAGAAAAGGAAAATGATAAATGTTGGAGACAAATGTGGAAAAATCAGTTTACTAATGCACTGTTAGTAGATTTGTGAATTGATCCAACCATTCTAGAGAAAAATTTAGAACTACATCCAAAAGACCACAAAATTATGTATATAATCTTTGCCCCAGCAAAACCACTACTAGGGCTGTATCCCAAAAAAATCAGAGGAAAAGGGCAAGGGACCTATACATACAAAAATATTTATAGCAGCTCTTTTCTGGTGGCAAAGAATTGGAAATTAAAGAGATGTCCAGTCAATTGCGGAAGATTGTGGTAAAATACTATTTTGCTATAATAAATGATGAACAGAATGCTTTAAGAAAAATCTGGGAAGACTTCTATGAACTGATACANAATACTATTTTGCTGTAATAAATGATGAACAGAATGCTTTAAGAAAAATCTGGGAAGACTTCTATGAACTGATACAAAGTGAAGTGAGCAGAACCTGGAGCACATTATATACAATAATAGCAATATTGCACGATGATCAACTGTTAACAACTTAGTTATTATTAGCAATACAATGATCCAAGACAATTCTGAAGGACATAAGATAAAAAGTACTATACACCTTCAGAGAAAGAACTGATGGAGTATGAATGCAGATCAAAGCCTACTTTTTAAACTTTCTTTATTTTTCTTGGGTTGGGGGGAGGAATGTGTTTTCTTTTGCAACTTGGCTAATATGGCAATATGTTTTGCATGACTGCACATGGATAATCAATATCAAATTGCTTGTCTTTCTCATAGAGAGGAGAGGAGGGGAGCGAGAGAATTTGGAATTTAAAATTTTAAGAAAACAATGCTAAATTTTTTACATGTAATTGAGAAAAAAATAAAATAGGATACTAAAAAATAAATTATAGTTTACTTATAATACTGAAATCCACAAATCCTCCAAAAGTTCCTAGAAGGCAAATTTGTTAACAAACAAGCAGTAATAGTATGTCTTTATTGATGAAACTACTTTTCTTTGCTGTTCTTTTAAATGCTGTGCTTTCAAAGTGCACTGGATTGATTTCGTGAGCAAAGCACAGTGCAGAAGGAATAGGGCATGAGAAAGTGGAGTCAATGATAGCTTTGGAGTAAATGGTTAAAAAGGACAAATTAGTCTTCAACCCCAAACCCCAACCAGTGGGATGATTTCCTCCCAACCCAAACCCCACCGGAGTTCACCTCTCATATGGGTTAGTCTATCTGTCTTTCTTTTTTTTTTTTTTCAAGTGAGGCAATTGGGGTTAAGTGACTTGCCCAGAGTCACACAGCTAGGAAATATAGGAAGTATTATGTGTCTGAGACTGGATTGGAACTCCTGTTCTCCTGACTCCAGGGCCAGTGCTCTATCCACTGAGCCACTTAGCTGTCCCTATCTGTCCTTCATTTTGAATTAGCCTTAAGGGCTCAGCCTTCTGCTGCTGCACAGCAACCTACTCCCTCACATAAGTGACCCATTCAGGCCTGGCTTTCCTGAAAAGTATTTCATGACCTTGTATTTTTCCTTTCATGTATCTATCCTGTCTCCCTTTAATTCAGTTCTCCCCCCCATCTCTCTCTCTCCCTTTCTCTCTCTTTCACTCTCTCTCTGTCTGTCTCTCTGTCTCTGTCTCT
>NW_020954552.1:3618304-3620416 GCF_900497805.2 Vombatus ursinus
TGCCAGAGAGTAAAATGTTATCTATCTCAAGTAATACATTTATAATTTAACAGGATCTTCCAGAAGACAGGACCCTGACCCATGGCAGACTGATTGAGGAACATATTATGAAGTCTTGGGCCTCTCTTGGTCTGTTTGTGTTGCAGGTCTGAAACAACAGCATTCATTTTCATATGAAAATGCATCCAAAACACTTTCAAACCATTCTCTCAGATACCACAGATCCCTTTTTGACTATACTGTTACAGATTCTCTACAATGATTTCTTCCAAGGAATATGGTCTGGCACAGAGGTGTTAAACTCTATTGACAGCCTGCAAAACTACCTAATGGGCACAAACCAGATTAAAATGTAATTGGGAAACAGTTAACAAAATAAATAAGAATATAATACAACACAGATAATGTTAATTTGTGGTTTTCTAAACAAATATGTGACCAGCAGAGATCCATTTCTATTTGACTTTAATATAACTAATCCAGGGAGTGAGTTCTTCAAATTTTTAGTGTCCCATTGGAAGTCTGCTGAAACCTATAGACCACTTTGTTAGCATAATGTTTTTAAATGCATAAATAAAATACATGGGGCTTACAAAGGAAGCAAATTATATAGGAAGGAAGGAAGGAAAGAAAGAAGAGAGAAAGAGGTAGGGAAGTAGGGAGAAATGAAGGGAGGGAGAAAGGAAGGAAGGGAGAGAGGAGAGAAAGAGGGAGGGAAGAAAGTAAGGAGGGAAGAAGGGAGGGAGGAAAGAAGGAAGTAATGAAGGGAGGGAGGGGAGGAAGAAAAGAAATAAGCATGTATTAAGTGTCTTCTATGCACCAGGCACTGCACTAAGCACTTTATAATTAGTATCTCATTTGATCTTCAGAATAACCCTAGGATGGAGATGCCATTATTGTCCCCATTTTATATGAGGAAATTGAGGCAGATGGAGTTTAAGTGAATTGTTCAGGTCACACAGCTAGTAAATACCTGAGCACAGATTTGAATTCAGGTCTTCCTGACTCCAGGCTCAGTACTCTATTCACTAGGCACCCAGATGCCTCTAGGCAGTTATTCCCTCCACACCCCACCCCACCCCCCAAAAAAGCAAGTTCACGGATTATACACTAAGAAACCTCGGAGTGGAAAAAGTACTGGATTTGAAGTCAGGACATCTGGAAGTTCCAGGGTCAACACTTACTAGATATGTGATCAAGGGCAAGTCACTTAACCTAAGACCTTTTCTATGAAATATGCAAATAATATTTGGAGTGCCCATCTCACAGGACTTTTGTGAAGAGGATGCTTAAGAAAACCTAAAGCGCTATAGAAATCCAAACTACTATTATTTACCTACTATTCTCTGAGCAGCCATGAAGGCTATATTTCCAAAAAGTCCTTATAACTTGCATATTATTGAAATGGTTCTCAATATTCACAATTATTCAAGTTACATAGAGTGGGCCTACATTCTATCATGACACGACTCTGATCTTCTTCATCCATCACTTCAATAAAAACAAATACCCAACAAAGGAAGGAATGTAAAGACTTGGGGCCACCCAAGTCATGACAATGTCTCCACTCCTTTAAAAGGGACAAGTTTTGATGTCTGCATTTTCTAGATGACCTCTGGAAAAGTCCTCCCCATGTGCTTATCCTACATAGTGACCATCAGAGTAAGCTGAGCTGTAAACAAACCGTACATGGAAATCAGTGTGGAATGACACACTTTTAAAGTGTATTTGTTAAAAGAACAGAAAACATCATTTCATCAGAAGAGGACATCCGTCTTCACTGAGCATAGGCTTTGTATCCCAGCTTAATAAATTCCTAAACTGTTTATGACTGAAGTGATTAGGCATTACAGCTAATTAGCCTAAGTTTTTCTTCAAGGCTTACTTCCCACTTCTACTCATACAGCTGAAACAATTAGATTCACCGAGAGAAATGGGCAATGTCTTCTCATACCATATTTCCCATAACACTTAGTTTCCTGCTGCAAATCATTAAACAGTCAACAGATGCATTTTGTTTTCAGTTTCCACACATCTTCAAGCAAATTCTTCTTGAAAGGCAAAAGTGACATAGATTTGTGTGTGTGTGTGTGTGTGTGTGTGTGTGTGTGT
>NW_020954552.1:3620456-3631420 GCF_900497805.2 Vombatus ursinus
CAATTAGAACTGGAGGTTATTAAGAAAATTATTGTGCTGCTGGTGAGCATCTTCCATGCTCCTTCCAGTTGCAAGCATCCTGACAGTCAATATCAAATGCCATGAAAGGTCTTGGGGTAAGAAAGAAGGGAGATTTAAAAGTTCACTTTATGAACAAGGCAATGACTAATTGTTGATAGAAGCGATAATGTAAGTATTCCCATTAATAAGGGTAAGTACCCAACAATTATCATCACCTAGGAAACGACATAACCAGCAGTGCTCTAAAGTTGACAAATTATTGGAAAGTTTCTCCCACTGCGCCTCCCCACCTTTTGTTTCAGCAGCAAAATATAAAGCAAATATATTTTAGTGACATGATTTTTTTTCTGGCACCTTTCCATTGCCAATTCCATTCATGCAGAAAAGGGATGAAATTCCATCATTCGAGCATGACATCTCAAAATTCAAACTTAATGAGAGCTTTGGCAGCTTCTGTCGAAGGCAGACAGTGATTAACAAAACACTTCAGAGTACAAGGCACAGCAGTGCTCAAAGAAAACAGTGATGATCTCCACTTAATTGTAGAAAAGCCCAAAGCATCTGCCAGCAGAGGAGAGCTGGAGCCATAAGGAGCTATTGCTCAGATAGGCTGTCATCTCCAGAGATCAGCAACCATATGCTCAGCTCAAGCACAAACTCCAAAGAAGTTAATTTTCTGACAAAATACAGGGATAAATATGACATTCAAACAAGTGTGCTCACTCATCCTGAACACACGTTCATCTGCACGTATCAGATTTATGCATCGTTTAAACACAAGCAAATATAATTTGTTTGGAACACAAACATTGCTGTATGAGCACAGGTATAATTAATCTTTGTCCGCTCCACAGGTTCTTATGTTCCACTCCTTAACCGTGCTCAGTACAAACTTTCGGTGAACAGAAGGGTCACTTGTTGCTCCTATCTAACACGTACGTAGTGAAACACTCACCAAGTTATCTCTCTAGGACTCTGGGCACAATAACACCTACCCCACCAAAGCCAAACAATTATTTTTGAAGGCTGCTCAACAATAATAGTACATCTATTTCTGATTGAACTATAAAAGGGAGACCTTGGGCAAAACCTGCATAGGAAGTAGCCTTGATGAGAAGAGAAAAGGTCATTCTGTTGAGAAGCCTAAGGACCACTTGGATAAAGTCACTGGAGAAATCATTTGCTGGTGCCCATGGTCATTGCACCCCATTGCTGATAATTGGAAGTGTCAGACGAACGAACATACAAAGTGCCTAGTAGAGCTAACCAAAGCAGAAATGGTAACCCCAAACAAACCAAGCATATATCACTATAAAAGAGAGAAAGTAATCATGGAAAAGCTCATGCATTTCTGTCTTTTGTAGGTAGAAATCCTTACCTAATCCATGTTCAGAAAAGCAACATGAAGCATCAGATGGATCAGTAGTGGCACACAGTCAGCTGTGCATGCCTTGAAAACAGGTGTTTGCTTTAGCATTTGCCAGCTAGCCAAATAGCAGCTAATTGTTCAGAAATGATCAGCCACACTAAAAAAAAAAAAACCTATTCACAGGTAAGCTAACAGAGGGCTTACCTAGTGGTCAAAGAAACCCAGTCCTCCTTGGCAGAACAAAGGTTCATTCTCAGGACTTCTCCATTTATTCATCATTAGCATTTTTCTCCATCATATGCTGATATTAAGACTTTTTTCTAAAATTTTACAAACTTCCTTTATAATATAAATAGCAATGGAAAATGCCACTATCAGCATGCCTATGTACAAGCTTTATTGAGGCGCACGCATGCGTACCCTGAGCTAGAAGGCTCTGACAATAGCTCTGGCCAGAGGTTTTGGTTAATTTGCTACCTTGTGATTTTGACTTGTAATATTTGTTCAGCTTAATTGAACTGTGCTCTGAACTGGTGTCTCAGAGAACTAGTTTGTGGTCTGGGAATGAAATGGAGCACACGACAAAATGATTAAAACATTTTCAAAACAAGAGAGCTTTGGCAGTGGAAATTTACACAGATAAATTGTGAATGGAAAATGACTTGAGTGTTCAGAATTTTTATTTTAGAACCTAAATGCCAGAGATACTATAAAAATAGTTTTCTTTGCTTTAAAAATGAGATAATAAAGAAAATGAAGCTGTATCAATGAGCAAGACAGGAAAAAAGGCAACAAATTTCTCATAGCAGAATGTGGAAAGTTGAGAAAGAAAGGCCTAAATTCTTAAGTATTGATTTCAGCCTCAAGTCAAGAATAAATTAATAATTAGGAAAAAAGTATATCCAATATTCTAAAATTCTCAACTGGTTCCATTCTATTCCATACCTTTAAATATATGAAGAACTGCTTATCTAAAAACAAAACAAAAAATTAACTTAATCTTCACCTAGATCATGCCATCTATTCTAGCTACTTCCATATTTTTTCTCTACTCAGGTTTTTCAAGTCAGTGGTCTATATTTACTACCTATATTTCCTCTCCTCCTATATAATATTTAACAAATTCAGTGATGGCTGTCTTGTGAAATCAGAGAGTCTTTGCCCAGCCCTCATTTATTTGGACTTTTTGTGACAATTGGCCCTCATGACAACTCTTTACTTGAAACTATCTTTTCTTCCTTTGATTTTCATAAAACTTGGTTCTTTTCATCTGTCTGATTTAACTATTGGCTGTGTATTCTCCAAAACTAAGTTTTCAACTTTCTGCTTTTTTTCTTATTATTCTCTTGGAGAATAAATCTTTAAGCAGAGCTTTAACAACCACCTTTTTTTTTTGCATACAAATCCCAGATCTACATCATCATTCCCAACCTTTCATCTACCCCATAGAACATATCTCCAACCTACTACTGACCAAATCCATTTATGTATTTCTCCTTCACCCCAAAATCAATACTTCTAAAATTGAACTTGTCATCTCCTCTAAATTAACTCCTCTTTATAACTTTCTTATTTATGTTAGGGTAGCCATCATTCATCTAATCACTCAGACTTGAAACTTCACAGCTATATTTGACTTTTTCCTGCCCTACATCTTTTATATTCTAATTAGTGACTGATACCTGACAATTTTTACTTCAAAACATCTCCTTTCTAAAATGCTACTTTCATCACGTCATTTTTCTTATCAAAATCTTTAAATGACTCTCCCCTCTCTCATTAATGCTTCCAATTCTCTTCTATGAGATAAGGAAGGGCTAAGGAAAAGCTAAGCTTATAAACAACCAAACCAAGTTAGTCCTTCTCCATATAAGGTTCTCTACACATATGCCTCATTACCATTTTACTGTAAGTTTGGGCCCACTCTCTCCAGGATAAGACCTCAAACCGGAATTCATGTTCCTTCACAATTTGACCACAACCTGCTTCTCCAGATTTATCTCTTCTTATTTCCCCAAGCAAAGCTTGTTCTTCTAGACCAATCTCCTCACCATCCTTCAAAAAGTCACATTTGTTCCCAATTCTACAAATCTATATTGTATTCCCCAATACCAAAAATATTCTCCCCTCTGCTTTTCTGTCTATCCAAATCCTATTCACTCTTTTAAGTCTAACTCAAATCCTACATATAGGCCCAAATCTTTCATACTTTCTATAGCTCAAACATAGAGGTAGTCACACATTAGCCACTCCATGAACAAGTACTATTAAATAGAAGGAATATTTGATCTGATCATTAATGCTTCCAATTCTCTTCTAGCAGATAAGGAAGGGCTACGGAAAAGTTAAGCTTAAAAATAGCCAACCTTTTTCAGGAAATCAAAGCAGAGAAGAAACCCCACAAGCTGGTTTGCTGCAGCTTTAACAATTTTGAAGGGATCGTAGGGCTTTGGGTTATTAAATAAAATCAAATGTCACCACACTAGAAATGTCTCTTGATTGATTGATGAAGATCATCGTATCTCTTGGGTGTATGAATATAGACAGCTAGGTGACAGAGTGGATCAAGTGCTAGACATGAATAGTCAGGAAGACCTGAGTTCAAATCTGGCCTCAGACATTTACTAGCTGTGTGACTGGGGGCAAATCACTTAACCTCTGCCTGCCTCCATGTCCTCATCTATAAAATGGGGATAATAATAGCAGCTACCTCCCTGGATTGTTGTGAGGATAAAAAAGAGACAATATTTGTAAAGTGCTTTGCAAATCTTAAAGTGACGTCTAAATGCTAGCTATTATCAAATGCAGCTAGTAAGTTTGGAGTTAATCACTTAAATGGAAAAGGAAATGGGAAAAGACTCAAAAATCCAGATGCCAAGGCTTCTAAGTCCCTGAGGAGTTACTCTTGGGGAGAGGAGAGAGTTTCTCCCTTCCCACTGACCACATGAATGATGAGACTGGACTAGTGGAAGATAAGACATCCAGCTGGAGGTAGAGAAAGACGCACCAAGAACAAAGGCAGAACCCAGAAAGAAGAACTGAGTATTCAGAGATGAAATTGCCCATCTTAGAACCTCATGAAATTTTAAAGGTAAGAACAGCTAGAGAACTCATCAGCATGAGTTGTAGTGTCCCTTAAAAGACACTGAAGCATCTCCAAAGCAACTTTGGTTGATGACAGTCTCTGTATCAGGAACCAATTAGACATACCAAGGAAAGGGCACCAATCAATGAGGGAGTGCACCAACATTTGGATACCAATTTAGAGTTATACCTAAAGAAACCAAATATTCTGACGACTCCATAAAGAAAGAAAAGGACTCCCAGCTAAGTTAGCCCTTTTCCATACAAAGTTCTCTACACAAACGCCTCATCACCATTTTACTATAAGTTTGGACCCACTCTCTCCAGTGACCTTGTGTGTGCAAAGGAAGAATATGTTCCTGGTTTGGGGAGACTATTTCTATAACAACTGTCTTTTCCATACCTGCTTGGAAAATATCCTTGCTAATTTATCTGCTGAACTCAAATCCCAACACTCTGTCTATTGGACATTTTATATTGGATGCCCTGTATGTCTATGGAAATACCAGGTCCAACATGTGAATATCTTTCTCCTCAAGTCTGGCTGCTAACCAATGCAAGCACAGAGGTGAAGGCTTATGAGTGACTATGCTAGAAACCTTCAACAGTCCCTCATATACTTCAGGTTAGATCAACAACCTTGAGTGGAGAAGTAGCCAACTGCTCTGTGGGTACCTAGACCATCAAGTATAGTGGGAGTTAAGGAAGAAACCTCAGAGGGGTGCTACATTTCTTTTTTTTATTATTTTCATTTATTTATTAATTTATTTATTTTTAATTTTTTTGTGTTTTTATTTTTTAATACTTCCAAATCTGATTAGCAGAGGAGAAAAAAACTACTCAAAAGTTCTTTCCCATAAAAATTTCTTGTATTATAATTTAATTCTATTCTTTTCTTAACTCAGTTATCTTATTATAAACCTTTCTTGTGATAATCTTGATTATTAATTTGAGTTCAGTAAAATTATTAAAAATTAAATAGCACTTAAATTTATTATATATTAAGTATTTATATTCTAGAGCAAGAATGACCTAATCAATCAACAAATAAATATTTATTAAACATTTACTATCTTCCAGACACTGGGCTAAGTATTGGGGATGCAAAGAAAGGCAAAAATTAGAAACAAGCAAACAAGCAAACAACCAGTTCCTACCTCAAGGAGCTTACATACTAATTAGGCATCATTCCAAATTGCTCACTAAAATAGTTGGACTAATTCACAGCTCCATCAACAGTGTTTTAAATGTGCCTTGTTTTCTGGCAGTCCTTCCAACATTTATTTTTCTTTTTTGTCAACTTTTTCAATCTGATGGGTATGAGTTGTACCTGAATTGCTTTAATTTGCCTTTCTTTAATTACTAGTGATTTGGAGCGTGTTTTCACATGGATTTTAATAGCTTGGATTTCTGCCTTTGAAAAATGCTTGTTCATACCATTTTACCTTTCTTTAACTGGAGGTGAGATGAGTCATGAGGGAAATCAAGAAGTAGCAATGAGAAAAAGAACATTTTAAGCCTAGAGAAGAGCCAATAAAATAATGGAATTAGGAGATGGAGTTTCATATGAAAGGAATGGCAATTAGGCAGATATTCTGTCTGAGAAAGGGAGTAAAGTGTGAGAATACTAGAAAGGTAGAAATGGGTTGTGAAAAGATTTAAATGTCAAGTAAAGGAATTTATATTTGATCCTGGAGGGAAAAGGGAGCCAATGAAATTTAGTGAACAGGAAAATGACATAGACTTTTAGGAAAATTACTTGGAAACTCAGTGGAGGATGGATTGGAATATGGAAGGAGGAAGAACAATTAGGAGGCCATTTTGATTGTTCATGTAAGAGATGATAAGGAATTTTGTGAAGATGAAAATGACAAGATTTGACAATTAATTGTATATGATGAATGACAGGGAAAAGATAAGGAGGACATCATAGTAGTGAAATGGAAGTGACTGGGAGGATGGTGGTGTTCTCATCAGTAATATGGAAGGTTAGAATAAGAGAGGGTTTGAGGAAAAAGATATTTATATGTTGGACCTGGTATTTTGATATACATATAGGACATTCAATACAAATTGTCCAATAGACAGAGTGTGGAGATTTGAGTTCAGAAGATAAATTAGGACTGGATATATAAATCTGGGAATAGCCTGAATAAGGATGATATCTGAAATTATGCGAGAGAAAAAAGAATGCAATTGAGGACAGAGGCTTAAGGGACACCACTAGGAGGTATTACAAGAATAGAGATACACCAAAGGAGCCTGAGAAATAGCAGTCAGAAAGATAGGAGGAGAACCAGGAGAGGCCAGGGTCATGAAAAGCAAGAAAGGAAAGAGTATCCTCTAGGAAAAGGTGATCAACAGTGTCAAAGGCTACCAAGAGGTCCTGAGAGGACTGAGAAAGGGCTATTAGATTTGGTGATTCAAAGATCATTAGTAACTTTTGGAAAAGAAGTTGAGTTGAATGATGAGGTCAGAAGCCAGATTGCAAAAGTTTTAGAAGAGAAAAGAGAGGTAATGTGGTCTAGACATGATCCTCTCAGAGGACAGTGGAAAAGCAAGTGGAAAACACAGTAGTAGTAGTAGTAGTACCTTAAATAAATAAAATTAGGCAGGATGAAAGCCCTACACAAAAGAATTGTCATGTTTTGAATAGAAAGAAAGAAAGAAAGAATGAAAAAGAAAGAAAGGAAGAAAAACTAGGGCACCCATTAAATAAACAAGAGCCATTTTTTTTAGTGGTGAGCTATTTTTCTTTCTTCTTTCTCTCCTAAATATTCAAGTCTTCCTGTTATTAAGGATTCAAATATTACCCTTTTTTTGTCTCCCTGTTCCTTAAAACAGCAAACCAAGAAACAGGAACAAATGATAAATACTTTGATTATTTTGCTGATCTTTTAAATAATCTATTTTTTAACTGGACTGCACACATACCCATGATTTGCCGTAACTACTGAACACTGACATTTCTTATATCCTCAGGTTAGTGTGACATTAACTGGAGCATCAAATTCTGCTATTATCTCCTTTCTTTATTATTTTTATGCATTTTATGCTGTTTTTAAAGTCATGCTATTGAACATGTCAAGATGGAATATGATTAAATCCAAATATCAGACCTTTTAATATGAATACAAATGTCATATACCAGACAGAATCTAGTTGGTTGGATATGATAATGTGAAATATGTCCCATGTCCAACATGCTAGGCAGAAAAGCTAATGTTAGAATGTCACATCAGCCAGGCACCCTGCAAAACTCTGAGTGTTAATACTATCAAAAAAGTCAATTTGAATGGACTCATGAAAACTTGAATGATTGCAGTTAATATTGGGGAAGAAGTCAAGCTATACAGATTTATTTTCTTCTACTTTTAGTCTGGACCTGTAATCTCATCAATGTAGAGGATTCCCAGGGCAGGTAGATAGCAAAGTGGATAGAGGGCTAGGCCTAGAGTCAGGAAGACTCATCTTTCTGACTTCAAATTCAGCCTCAGGTACTCCTAGCTGTATGACTGTGGACAAGTCATTTAACCCTATTTGCCTCAGTTTCTTCATCTGTAAAATGAGCTAGAGAAGGAAATGGCAAACTATTTTATTATCTTTGCCAAGAAAACCCCAAATGGATTCACAGAGTCAGAAAGGACCGAAAAACAACTAAACAAAAAAGGGGGAATTCCTAGTGAGAAAACTCCCTCTACCAAAGACAATCTCTACCTTGTCTGCAACTCATAGTCATAGAAAGTTGCCTGAAACATTAATGTGTTAAGGGTTCAATAGCCAGTAACTACCAGAGTGTGGTCTTAGACATCCTTTCTCCTAGACCAGCTCTTTTATCATACATTATCTATATAAATGTGAGATTCAGGAAAGCAACAGTCCCCATTTTCCCACAGAACTTCATCTTTTAGTTTTATACAGTTAATCATTAGTATATGTATCATTAATGGATATGCTTTGTCTTGGGTTTTGAATTGGTCTGTTAGGTAAATCTTGTGAAACCTTGAACAAACTTTCCTAGTAACCTTTTTTCAAGCAGGCAGCATCAGTCACCCAAGGGGCCATTGATATTCAACTTTCAATCTATGGGTCAACCAATGATCTAGAGATACACACAGTGATTCAGATAGTTTGGGGTCATTGACATGACTTTCAACACCCAACTTAGATGTAGCCAAAGCAAGATTCTAGTTCCCTTGACCTGTTGAAAAGCAACCTTTTGCTTCAATTAAGTCTAACCTTTATTTTTTGCATACAGCAGAAAATGATGACACAATGTGAGCTATATAGACTTGTTTTGCCTTTACAACATCCTGTACTCTGAGCCATGTCAATCTATTCTTCTTTTATTTGGGCAAATAACTTTCTTTCTGAGGTTGTGGAAGAACACCAGCAGAGGGAAGGGCACTTAGTAGAGTCGCAGTATATAAATAGCTCTGCTGAGAGCATTACAAAAGCTCTGTTGTGCTATCACACAGCAGAGCCAATAATGTACAATATGAAAAATCTCTGCCAAGCGCACAGAGAATACAGACAATGTTGTGCCATTTCTCTGATCGGCCGTTTGCTATGTGTTGCAGAGTTTATAGAGATAGAGCTAGGAAAGTCTACCACACCCCAAAGTCCTTCTATTACAAAAAACAAAAAACTTGGAATTGGGGGGGTGGGAACCCATGGTGCACAAGGATGTGGGAGGGAACTGAAGCTTAAAATTCCAATGGGAAGTAGAAAGATCAAGCCTCCACAATGCCCCCAGCCTTGCACAACTATTCCCTAGGTGATTCCTACCATACTTGTCCAAATGATTCAATAGATGCCCATGTGTGTTTGTTAAAAACACTAATGGTTTTTTACCACTTTTGTCTAAACCAGAAGCTCTTGAGAGACTTCTCCCCTTCTTATTCTAATTGCTGTTCATTTGTTCAGTCATATCTGACTCTTTGTGACCCTTTGGACCATCGCACTGCAATATTGTCCATGGGGTTTTCTTGG
The DNA here is from genome assembly GCF_900497805.2 of Vombatus ursinus. Classification (NCBI taxonomy): domain Eukaryota; kingdom Metazoa; phylum Chordata; class Mammalia; order Diprotodontia; family Vombatidae; genus Vombatus; species Vombatus ursinus. The sequence continues at coordinate 3,629,923 of NW_020954552.1, forward strand.
CAGAGATACTGGAGTAGTTTGCCACTTCCTTCTCCAGTGGACTATGGAACACAGAGGTTAAGTGACTTGTTCAAGATCACACAACTAAAAAGTGTTGAGGTCAGATTAAAACTCATGTCTGCCTGACTCCAGGCCCAGCATTCTCACACTGTGCCATTTAGCTGCCTGATTCTGATTGTTCTTGTTGTTATTCACTCATTTCAGTCGTGTCCAACTTTGTGACGCCATTTGGGGTTTTCTTGGCAAAGATGCTGGAGTGGTTTGCCATTTTCTTCTCCAGCTCATTTTACAGATGAAGATACTGAGGCAAACAGGGTTAACTGACTTGCCTAGGCCACACAGCTAGTAAGTGTCCGAGGCCAGATTGAACTCAGGAAAATGAGTCTTCTTGATTCCAAGCCCAGCATTCTATTCATTGGGCCACCTAGCTACCCCCTGATGCTAATAGAACCCAACAAGATGGGAAACTATTGAGTTGGAGTGACAAGAACAAAGTCAAGATCCTCATTCTATAAGTAATGCTAACTTTGGTTTCTCTAGCAACACCAGCTCTGTTAGGAGAAGGACTTTTTCCCTTGTTTATCCTTTGCATATCTTGTATCATGTTCACAAGTAGTAGTAGTACCTTAATAAATATTTGCTGGATGAATGAATGGTTTGCATATATGTATACATATATGGCTGCGTGTGTGTGTAATATTTAATTACAAATAGCTATGATAACATTTCTCAATATCCCACCAATCTTTCATCATATTCATTATTCATTAGCCCATTTGGGTTGACACTGAAAAGGAAAAAAAGAACTACAGCTACCATAAAACTTCTCCAAATATTTGTTAATTTTTATTTCAAAAGAAATCCTCTAGATTGAATTTGAGTTCCTGTTTTAATGAGATCTTTTGTTTTTCATACAACTACATCTTTCATAGAGTTTGTTGTAAGGAAAACATCATTCAAGCTTTATAATGCATAAATGATAACATGGTAGCACAGAACACTATATACTTAAAAAGGAGCCAGTTCATAACACTACTTCCATATCCCCTAAGAAAAGGAAATACAACAAAAACAAAATACTACAAATGACAATTAATTTTGAATTTAAAACTGTCTCAGGAGTCAAATAAGTCAATATGCTTAGCATCATTTATTAGTCCTTACTATATGAAAGGCACAGGTACCATTCTATCATCTGAGCCCATCCTTGAATGTGCCCATTTCTTTGAATTTTATTGTGTGGCTAAGGGTATCAGTATTCTAAGCAGTATTGGTTTTAGACCTTGTCACCCTGATTCCTTCCAAAGTCATCACTGATACTTAAAAGAAAAAAAATATATAAGCACACACACATGCATATATATATATACAAAGAAAAAAATATAAGCACACACAAACACATGCATATACATATACATATACGTATATATGCCTTACATATTTCTGAAATTAATATTTCAGGAACATTAAGGTTTTATTTTCATCATCTGAGTCATTT
>NW_020954552.1:3631443-3635749 GCF_900497805.2 Vombatus ursinus
TTGCAAGATATAATAAAAAGAATGCTGGCACTGGAATAGGGCAGCCAAGTGGCATAATAGATAGAGTGCTGGACCTGGAATAAAGAAGACATCTTCCTGAGTTCAAATCCAGCCACTGGTATTAACTAGCTATATGACCCTAGGCAAGACACTTTACCCTATTTGCCTCAGTTTCTTCATCTGTTAAATGAGCTGGAAAAGGAAATGGCAAACCATTCCTGTATCTTTGCCAAGAAAAGGGGTCACAAAGAGTCAGACATGACTGAAACAATTGAACAAAAACAACAAAGATGTGAGTTTGAATCCTAGTTCTGCTACTTGTCACTTGTGTAACTTGGGAAAGTTGTTTAAGCTTGTTGGGCCTCAGCTTCCTAATCTATTAACTGAGGATGTTTGACTAGAAAACTGCTAGTGTCCCTCCTAGGTCTAAATCCATGATTCCATTAGATTTATATGTTTGTATTGAACCAGAAAGTTTCCACTAATATTCCATGTACCAATAGTTCCCATTAAATCTCTTTCAAGTGTGTATTTATCTTGTGGGGTTCAGCTTGAAGAGGATCTCTGCATCCAAAGATCCTGGGAGTCATAACTGTCAATAGGACTGGGGTTTGAATGGGCTAGAAAAGAGGACTAGAGGAGCTAGGGAGGGGCTCCCCCTTCTCTAGCAGGTTCCTTAATTCTTCGTCATAATTCTTTATGCCTTTTCCATTCCCATTGTTGCCACTAAATTCAGACATCTATCATTTGACTCCACTAACTTCCAAAGTGTCTTGCAGCCTTCGGTTGCTCTGCCTTTTCATCTATCCTACATATTGCTGACATGTTAATTTCTTTAAAACACTGATTTTGTCATGTCCCTATCCTTCTCAAAAATCTTAAAAATCCTCTTCCTTACTCTAGCACTTGACTACGGGATATAAAGCATCAAGGCATTCCATAAACTCAACAAACACAACAACACAACACAACAAACCATTCCAATCTTCTCTCCCACTATATCCCTACTCAAATCCTCTACCTCAACAGGACTAATGAACTCATCAACCCTTGAACACAATATGTACTTTCCCACCTCTGCGCCTTTGTTCACACCCTTCCCTTTCTCCCCATCATGACAGAAATGTCCTCTTCTACTTCCCTTAACTTAATGTATCTGAATCTTACCTATCCATCAAGGTCCAGGTTAATCTTATGTTCACTGTGAAGCCTCCTTGACCAGNACTCTGCGCCTTTGTTCACACCCTTCCCTTTCTCCCCATCATGACAAAAATATCCTCTTCTACTTCCCTTAACTTAATGTATCTGACTCTTACCTATCCATCAAGGTCCAGGTTAATCTTATGTTCACTGTGAAGCCTCCTTGACCAGCAATAGCAACAATGATACTTCAACCCTCTGAGCTCCTCTGGTATTTATTATAAGCCTACATTTCAGATAGATAGATAGATAGATAGATAGACAGACAGACAGACAGATAGACATATGTATATAAATCTATCTTTATCCATCTATCTACTTTCTTCTCAATTAAAACACACATTTAAAACATGAGAACAGAAATTGTGCTCTCTGTGGCCCCTCAACCTTGCTGCCTTCTAGCCTCCATTTTTCCATTTCTCCTGTTCTTGCTTCTTTTTTTTGACCTCCTCTATATGTTTTCTTCCTTCCTTCTGACCCCCCTCTTTCTCTCTATCATTTTCTCTCCTTTCCTTTCTTTGTATTATTTCTCCCAGCTAAAGAGGTAGTTTGGCATAATGGATAGAGAGTTGGCCCCATTAGCCAAGAAGATTTGGGTTTAAGTCCTGCATCTGACATGTCATGGTTGTATAACCCTGGGCAAATCTCTTAACTTCTCAGTGGTCTGGTCAACTCCACACCATAGTTTTCATTGAAGGTGCCATCCTGCTTTGGTAGAGGGAATATAGTTATTGAGGAATTCCCTGTATGTCAGTGAAACCAGAGGTCAAACTCATGTCCCTATCAACTTTAAATATGTCATGGGTTATTTTGTATTTCATTGATCTTTCCTATTCCTTTCCCTTCAAGCCTCCTTCCTCTTTAATTCCTCCTACTCATCTCTTCACACTTGGCTCCCCTTACTGCCTTAAAAGTCAGTTTATTTACCTCCATTTCACTATTTCATGATTCGCTTTCCCCTCTTTCGGTTTCTACCATCTAGTTACTGTGCTGGAAACTATAGCATAATATAAGAAAGTTGATTTATTTATTCAATAAACATTTGTGCTAACTTTGGGTAGGCATTCTGACAGGTGCTAAAGGATTTCAAGGTGAAACCTTATTTTCTTTTCCTTATTGGAGGGAAGATTAATCCAAATGAGTAAAGAGTAGGTTATTAGACATCTCCTGTTACTATTTTCAAGTATACATAGTGGTTAATAGGTGCCCCAGACTCTGTTGCAGGTATTCCTTAAAAGAGATGGAATGATCTCAGAATTATCTGTTCAGGCATACAGGAGGCTAATTGCTCATCATAGGTCAGTTCTCAATTGATGCTACATATGCCATGCCAGAATCACCAGCAATATGTGAACATGGCTACAGATACATCAGATTAACGGAGAAGACATAGATGGTATACATCTTTGTGATTACCTCACTGGAGGAGAGTTTTCTAGGTGAACACAAGGAGAAAGACTGCTGGGATTGAGCTGCTTCTGTTTTCTTGCTTCAGGGGTCCCGCCTCACTTTTTATTTTGATCCCATAAGTCTGTCACTCTATATCCACAAAATCATAAGGACTGGCTGAAAGATCAAGACCATCTTTTTGACCATTCCTTCATTCATTGCATATCCTTACTGCACTCAATCAGCTTGGGAAATCCCTGCATGGGAAATAACAGTGCACCCTAAAGATGCAACAGCCCTACCTGCCCTGCGGACCTGTTCAATTCAGGTGCTAATGGACACAGGGAAGCAGGAAAAAAAGAATATAGGCTACATTTCTTAGAGAAGTTTCTAAGTGCTTTTATAGACAAATGTGCTTCTAAATCTAGAATCCATGTTCCAGAACTGGAACATTTTGTAGGGCCTAATCATTTTCACAAATGGACCATGACAGGATCCTCAAAGACATGTCTATGGTCAGATCTGTGGTGTATCTTCCAATGCAAGATGTTCCATTAAATGACACAAAGATGACCTAAAGGTGAATTTAAGGACAAATAACTTCCAAATCACATACGCCATTTCTAGGAGAGAAGAACAAAAACAAGCAAATACCAGATTTTGCACAATATAACACAATGGCATCCTACTCTCTGAAGAATATTGCTACATAGAAAACAATGACTGAACAGTAAAGTTCAAAGAACATGTAAAGTACAGAATATCAGGAAATAGTTAGCTAGCTCTCAGGCTGATGAATCCCTGCAGAGATCTGTGAGATCACAAATTTATAGCTAAAAGGAACTTTATATGACATTGAGTTCAATCCCCTCATTTTATGGATGAAGGAAGACTGAGAGAGAGGTTAAAGTAACTTCTCCAGGGTCACAAAGCTACCAAAGTAGTTAGGTGATACAGTGGATAGAGCTTGATGCCAGTAAGATCTCAGTTCAGATCCAGTCTCAGACACTTACTAGCTGTGTGGCCCTAGACAAGTCACTTAACCTCTGTTTCCTCAACTATAAAATGGGGTTAATAATAGCATCTACCCTGCAGGGTTGTTGTGAGGATCAAAAGGGAAAATGTTTGTGAAGCACTTAACACAGTGCCTGGTACACAAAAGGCACAACATAAATGCTTATTCTTTTATCCCTTTTCTGGAGTGGAGTTTGAAATCAGGTCTTCCTAACTCCAAGTCTATCATTCTGTTCACTGCAACACCTAGATGCCTAATCCTAGATAGCCCTAGCCCAGACAAAAACTGCTTATATATTTGTCATTTAAAAGTAAATAATCCTGTGTTAAGTAGCTCTTAAATAGGTTACCATTTTCCTTCTTAACATTGTTGATTTTCTTAACAATTATGCTCCTCTCTTCTTTCATATGAGGAAGATATTAATATAAGTCATTCAAAAGCAAAGTGAAGCCATATTCTGAATGGTCTGTACTAACAGTGGATGGTCATTTGACTGAAAGAAATAATCACAGACAATAAATGCCTTCTTCAGTCATTGCATATAATTACAGGCAGAAAGGGGAAGTGCTTAATGGTTCTTTTGTTCTGCCAGCCAAAATCAAGAAGTGATTGTCATTGGTGGAGCTGCGAGTTGGTCCAATCATTCTGGAAAACAGTTTGGAATTAGGAAAAAAAAATCCTTAAAGGGACTAAAATGTCCAT
>NW_020954552.1:3635857-3637875 GCF_900497805.2 Vombatus ursinus
TCTGTGATAGAAGGAAAGAGAAAGAGTGCCCATCTAGGAAGTGGCTAAACAAATTATGATACTTACATTTAATAGAATGCTATCATTCCATAAGAAAAAAATTTCTATGAAGAATTTTTAAAAACATAGATGAACTGTATGAACTGATTCAGAGTTAGGTAAGGAGAACCCTCCCCCCCCAAAAAAAAGCAATATGCAGAATTACTATAACAATGAAAACAAAAGTACAATAAATGAAATATTACATAATTATAATGACCAAGCTTGGCCTTGGAAAGGATATAAGTAAATATATCTCCTCTTTTCTTTGGCAAGGTAGGTAACTTTGCCAAAATAAGGTTGTATATATTATCAGGTATAGTTAATATCCTGTCATTTCATTTAAATGTCTCTCCACTCTCCCACTACAAAATCAAATCCACTATGGAGGAAAAAGATGAGCAAATTCAGAAATAATTATTATATATAAAAAACAAAAGGAATCAATAAAGCCTTTTAAAAACAAAAAAGAACCCTAGAAAACTGCATGTTACTGAAAGGCATTGGCATGGAACTTTAGTGGATCACATATATGATGTAATTAATTTATGGACTGATTTCATACAGAGAAGGAATATTTTAAATATGAGAATAGAGTCAAGTAACTGGTCATAAATGCTTTTTTGCTGACTCAATATGCTACTTATTTCAAATGTTCAGTGATTATTTGAGGGTTATAGATCAACAGTCAGTCTCCAAATGATGTATAGAAAGATGACTATGGTTCTTTTTTAGATCAACTATGAGTTGTTAATTTTACGACTGTTCTGACTTCATATTTGCCAGAAAAAAAATATGTCCTTGGTGATGGCATTAGAAGGGAGTAAACAAATTTTCCTCAGATAATATTGAAGAGTGGACAACATCTTTACTATCTCATAATTTCCCAAAAGATATAGAGAATATAAGAATCCCTTATGCTCACTAAGTCACCTGGAGGAAGAAAAATATCAAGAATCTCAAAGGAAATAGTGAAAAAGAAAGTGAAGATAAAACGGAATTAGGTAGTACTATCTCTCAAATTATACTACCAAGTAGTAGCCATCAAAATTATTTCCTATCAGTAGAACTGATAAGGTACAGAACAAACAGAATTATTAACTCATTCCTCAAAAAAAGTAATCATTTTTCAACTTTTTCAACCCTTTCTACCTCTTAGATTACAAATATATCACTAGAAATTTATCTAAATGTTGAAACTGCCCACCAAAACCACACATAAAAAGAACCAGGCAACAATGAATAACATAATATTGACTTTTTTTTCTTTGATGGAATTACTTTACTAACACATATTCATTTATGTGGTCAACTTTTCTGCCATGTTGCAGACAAGCCCATCCTTTATTTGGGTCTTTGATTTAGGGAGGGGGGCATTATTTGTTCGTTTATTTGTTCCTAAGTGTACTAGTATTGTGCTACATAATGCAAGATATTATAGTTGACAAGGTCATTTTGAATCTGATTACCTGCATTCTTGAGTGTTAGAAACATCACCTAACTTAACCACATAGGGAACTCTCTAGATCGCTATTGCTAATAAATCTAGATTTTTTCCCTCTTAATATTACCCCCATTGAGTTCACTTAAATTTCCATATGTTTTAAGCCTTGGTCTCAGTGAGATCATCTCTTCTTTGGCATAATCTCAACACAGAATCCATTGCTACTTTCTTGGATTTATTAATTTTGTTAAGTCACTAGATTCTTAAAGTCAATGGCATTCATTTGGTTTAGATTCAGTTTAGTAGATTAGGTCTGATAAAGGAAAGCCACCTTCAGTGCTGAAGTTTACAAAAGCAACCCGAGAGCCCTTTAGGGGAAGGAGAAGCTTATTGATTAAAGGACAAAGATTCTAATGAATGTTATCCAAGTCTTTCATTGAAGTGATTGAAAACAGCTGGGAGAACTGGCTCAGCATGCAATGACCTGGTAATTTACCAACTGTTACACACATGGCTTTAAAAGTCCACAACACTC
>NW_020954552.1:3637906-3640334 GCF_900497805.2 Vombatus ursinus
ATCACTTACTTTGAACATGCATTATTGGATCTCAGTAAAATCTCATTTGTTGGAAATTCACCTTTAAAATTAGAGGTCCTTCATTATTTGTCAATAGAATGATTTGAAGCCAAAACACAAGNGTCACTTACTTTGAACATGCATTATTGGATCTCAGTAAAATCTCATTTGTTGGAAATTCGCCTTTAAAATTAGAGGTCCTTCATTATTTGTCAATAGAATGATTTGAAGCCAAAACACAAGTTTCAAGGGCCTTTCCTTCTCCCCTCCTTAAATATCTCTTCCTTTCATTAAAATAAGATAGTGGATAACTAAAGCCCATTTCACATAAAATTGTATTATTTTAGTCCCATGAATTTCAAATTACTTACCATATATTTCTCCTGTATTTAGCTTACTTTGTATATATCTGTTTGCATGCTGTCTTCCCTACTAAACTGTAAACTTTTTGAGGGCAGAGACTGTCTTTTGCCTCTTTTTGTATCCCCACCACTTAGCACATTGCTTGGCACATAGTAGGTGCTTCATCAATGTTTACTGATTGATTGATGTGTTGCTGTAATACAACAATGCTGAAGGGCGTCAGGTTGATTTGGGTAAAAACCTTGCCTGTCCTGCTCCTGTTGAAATGCAATTCACAAATCTCTGTTCCGTTCACTAAAGAGTGGCTGTAAGCAAAATCTTAACATCGGGAAATCCCTTTCCAGGGACCCTTCTAAGCCCTTGAGGCCCCTGTGAATTTTTAGGTATATGGGCTGTATTCCCTTCCCAAAGGATCTTTTTTTAGTCTAGCTGTCAACAGTTCCAAGATGTGATATTTATGTCATTACTTCAGAGTTTTGTGATTTTAATATTATGTATAATTCCCTTCAGCAGCACATGTTGGGTATAGTGCATTGGGCAATTGAGCATTGGACTTGGAGTCAGGAAGAGCTCAGTTCAAAGACTTTCTTGGACATTTATGATCCTGGGCGAATCACTTTAGCACTGTAGGCCTCAGTGAAATTATGTGTAAAATAAGGGGATTGGGCTGAAAAACCTCTATGGTCCTTTCCAGCTCTAAATCTCTGATTTGCTATTATCATATTAGATAAAACTTTGTGGCACAATAGATAGAATGTTGGTCTTGGAGTCAGGAAGACCAGAATTCAAATTCTATCTTAGATATCTCTGCTATCTCTGTGACCTTGGGCAAGTTTTTCAATTTTTCTCAGATTCAGTTTCCTCATCTCTAAAATGGGGGTAATAATAGCACCTACCTCCCAGGGTACAGTTGAGGATCAAAGGCGATATCATATGTAAAGTACTTCACAAATCTGAAAATGTTATATAAATGCTAACTTTTTTTTTTAAAATAGACGGTCCTTGATCATTCTGTGGCTGAAAACCTCATCACCGGATCCAAGCTTCTCCAGGCCCACTTAGGATGCATGTTGAACAAATATTATAATTTGTCACTAGACTAGTACTGCAAGCTTTTCAAACTTGGCAAAAACTGTAAGCACTTCACTGCTGGCGTAGCTCGTCCTAGAAAACTCAGGGTCCCCTCTGTATCATAGCAGCATTTTAGTGTGGGTCAGGCCAAGTTATTACCTGATAAAGGGTTTAGGTGTTATTACCCTCTATATTTCAATGTAGGTGGCCTGCCAAGTACCCATTAAATCATACTGCATAGGCAGCCACTGACTCTTTGGGGTAGCTCCATGTTTACTGATCTGTGATGTCAATTTTACGACTTTTCGTCATTGCTTCTTCTGATAGCAATCTGGAAATAAGTATTCAAGAACCCAGTCTGAAGATGCTAGGCCACCATATGAACAGAATACTCTAGTCGGTCAGTCAATGTTCTGTTGCTGTTCAGACAAAGATCTGTTTCAGCATCGTGAACACACATACACAAACCACACTCTAACATACACTTTTATAATTCATGTCCCAGCTATGATCCCACCTTCTACAGGAAGCCTTTTCCAATCCTCTTATTTCTAGTTGTTGTTGCTCAGTCATTTCCTTTGGGGTTTTTTGGCAAAGTGGAGTGGTTTGCCATTTCCTTCTCCAGCTCATTTTACAAGCGAAGAAACTGAGGCAAACAGTGAAGTGACTTGCCCACGGTCACACAGCTAGTAAGTGTCTGAAACCATCTTTGAACTCAGGTTTACTTGACTCCAGGTCCAGCACTCTATTCACTGTATCACCTAGCTAGCTTATCTCTGGTGATTATGTCCAATTTATCCAGTTTATAGCTTATTTGTACATAGCTGATTGCATGTTGTCTTTCTCAATAGACAGTGAACACCTTGAGGGCACAGTGCCTGGCACACAGTTGGTATTTAATAAATCTTTATTGGCTGGCTGTTACCTTGTGGAATAATAAAAAAAAGGGATATAGTTAATGCATCATGAGATGCATTAAAGAAATGGGGGGGGG
>NW_020954552.1:3640344-3640502 GCF_900497805.2 Vombatus ursinus
TTTAAGCTCAAAAACATATGGAAGTGATTATTGATAAATCAAAATAAATTAATAAAAAAATGAAAAGCAGCCCTTTCCGTTTTCAAAAAAAAACAAAACAAAAAAAAAGAAAAAAGAAATAACTCCTGTGTCTGTGTGTGTGTGTGTGTGTGTGTGTG
>NW_020954552.1:3640725-3642651 GCF_900497805.2 Vombatus ursinus
AGAATCTCAGACCTATGAAGAACTTGGGATACTAGCCAGTCCAAATGGTGCCTGAACAGGAATCTCATCAACAAAGCCCCCAGCAAGTGCAATCAAGTCTCTATTTAAAGTCCTTCATAGATAGAACAGCTAGGTGGCACAGTAGATAGAACACCTGGCCTGGAGTCAGGAAGGCCTAACTTCTAAAGCCGGAGTCAGACATTTATTAGCTGTGTATACCTGGGTAAGTCACTTAACCCTGTTTACCTCAATTTCCCCATCTGTAAAATGAGCTGAAGAATGAAATGGCAAACCACTCCAGTATCTTTGCCAAGAAAAACCCCAAATGGGTTCACGAAGAGTAGGGCATGACTCAACCACAACATAGCTAGGTTACCCATTATCTTCGTAGGCAGTCCCTTCCATCTTTTGATAGTTTTAATTGTTAGGAAGATTTACTCATTCTTTTGTTAGTATTTTATTTGTTTTTCTCTGTAGCTTCCACCATTGCTTCTTGTTCTGCCCTTTGGCCGAGCAGAACAAAGCTAATTCCTCTCCAGGAAAACAATATTTCGAATACTTGAAGACAGCCACAGTGTTATTTTTACACTACCCTTTAACAAATAACCCTTCCATATACCCATGATGCCTGTGCTTATGCATGCACACACACACACACACACACAAACACACACGCTGAAGTATCCCCTTGAACAAAGAAAACATGTCCAATTCCTTCAGCAAATCCTTGAATAGCATTGTAGCCTCTTCTTTCAGCACTCTGGTTATTTCCTCTGTATGAATTTTAGTCTGTCAATGTCATTCCTAAAATAACTGTAGTCTTTTAATAAAGCACCTCTCTCCCTTTCTCCACTGTTCTCTAACATCTATTTACAGCTCAACAATCACAACCACTTATTCTTTCACTACCCAAATCAACCAGGACTGGTGATAAATTAGTAGAGGCCAGTGAGGTGTTCTACAATATTGAACTCATATCTCTCTCTCACCCCAACATGCTCCCTTCTTTCAAATTTCACTATTTCTCTGTGCTACCATTCTTACAGCCTTCCTGGTTTGCAACTTAGGTATTATCCTTGACTCCTTTACATCATTTGCCAAATCTTGACATTTCTGTTCCTATGTCACCATTCACTCCCAACCCCTTCCCTACTTACATACCTCTTGCTTAAATTATTATAAGAGTTTCCTAATTGTTCTCCCTGACTAAAGTTTCTAACCAATTAAATTCATCTACACATGGCTGGCAAAGTGATTTTCCTTAAGCGGAGATCTAACCATGTCACTCCCTTACTCAATCATTTCCCCCTATTGCTTCGAAGATAAAGTATACACTTTAACTTTTAAATACCTTTACAATCTAGTCACAAACTTTCTTTCTTGTTTCATTGGACATTCCTGCCCTCCCCAAGGATCTGTTACCTGACCAAACTGGTCTTCCTTCTGTGTCTTCTACACAATATTCCATTTCCCATATCCTATCCTTCCCCAGTTCCAGGAAAGCATTCATTTTAGCTTTCTAGAATCACTCTCTTCCTTGAAGACAGGGTTTGGACACCATCTTCTGACTTCAGTCCAACTCAGACCTGTTAAGGACCTTAGCTTGAAAAGTTCAAGGATCCCCACTGCCTCCTGAGCCATCTCCAGTCATACTGATCTATATCTGTCCACTCAACCCAGATGGCTCTGGAGAAGAAAGTGAGGCTGGTGATTTTGTGCAGCCCTCTCTCACTTAAATCCAATTCATTTGCATGTCATGGCATCACCTTCCTGATGTCATGGTCCTTTTTGAGAACAAAGGACAAACAGCAGCACCACCATCTTCTGTATTACGGGTTAACCTTTTTGTATGTCATGAATTCCTTTGGCAGTCTAGTGAAGTCTATGGATCGCTTCTCAGAATAAATCTTTTATATATAAAATACA
>NW_020954552.1:3642705-3653592 GCF_900497805.2 Vombatus ursinus
TAGGACTATAAAGGAAACTGATTATATTGAATTTCAGTCATCAATTAAAAAAAAACTTACAGACCCCTCTTTATATCTTTCTATAGACCCCTTGCAAATTTGTGAACCCAGGTTATGAATATCTGTTCTATATACAGCCTTTCCTAATCCCTTTCCCTCCCTCAAGATATTATTGTCCTTCCTCCCAAATTGCCTTATATTTGACTACTCTATATTCAATCATATTAATTGTCTTCATATTTATTCTATACCTACATTTACATGTAATGGTTGTCTTCTCCATAACAATGTAAGCTCTGTGAGAGTTGAGATTCTTGGAGGGCAGCTAGGTGGTAAAGTGACTAGAGTACCAGCCCTGAAGTCAGGAGGACCTGAGTTCAAATCTGGCCTCAGTCCAAACACTTGACACTAGCTGTGTGACCCTGGGCAAGTCACTTAACCCCAATTGCCAAAACAGAGAGTTGAGATTCTTTCCTTTTTGTATTCTTGGAGTCTAGTTCATTGCCCAATGCATAGTTGCTACTTAAAAATGCTCATTGACTTAATAACCTCACCTAGCTTCAGTTTTAACTTGATTAAATATTTTTGTTCCATCTGTGAGGGACTGAGAACAAAAATGAAGCTATTGCTTCAAGAAGCTTTCATTTTCCTGGAAGATGTCATGTGTACATATATGAATATATGGAGAATAAATTAAAAAATAATATAAAGAAATTTAGGGAAAAAGAGAATTAGCAGCTGAGATAATGGGGAAAGGCTTCCTGGAGAAGGTGATTATTGCACTAAGGCTTAAGGGAAATAAGCAATTTGATAAGGTGGAGGTGAGAAGTGAGCACATTTAACATGGAGGATGTATTAGTGATGGGAGGTGGAGTGCCATAAGTGAAGAAAAGCCAGGAAACCTGTTTTACTACGTTGCAGAATATAGGAAGGAGAGTAACGTATAATGCAGTTGGGAAGCAAGGTTTGGGGCAGTTGTGGAGGGCTTTAAAAGCTATACACAAGAGTGAATATCTAACCAAAGAGGCAATAAGGAACAACTGGCATTTGCTGAGTCGGCGAGTGGTATGGTAGGATCTGCTTTTAATGTAAATAACTTTGACAGTTCTGAGGGGAGTGGATTGCCACAAGAAGAGACAAAGCAGAAAAAGCAATTAGGAAACCATTTCAATAGTTTAGTTGAGAAGGAATAAGGGCCTGGACTAAGGTGATGACTGCATAGGATGGTGGTACCTTCAACATGAATAAGGAAGTTGGGCAAAGGGGTCAGTAATGGGGAAAGACAATAAATTCTATTTTGTGGTGCTTAAATTGTCTAGTAGATGTCATTTCAAGATTCAATAATAAACAGTTCTTCATATGGTCCTGGAGCTCAGGAGAGAGACAGGAGCTGGATTTCTAAAACTGGGAGTCATCTGCAGAAAGGTAATTTTCAAACCATTGGAACATGGAGGCTACCAATTGAGAAAGTGGAGAGAGAGAGAAGAAAACCCAGGACAGAACCTTCAGATATGCATCCAGTTAGGAGACAAGATAAGGATTATGAGGAGTGGTCGGAAAGGTTGTTGTTGTTTGTTCTTCATTCTTCAAGAGGACCATGACATCAGGAAGGTGACACCACGACATGCAAGTGAATTGGATTTAAGTGAGGGAGGGTTGGGCAAAGTCACCAGCCTCACTTTCTCCTGGAAGATGAGAGCCATCTGGGTCCAGTGGCAAGATATAAATCAGGATGACTGGAGATGGCCCTGGATACAGTGGGAGACCTTGGCCTTTTAAAGCTGAGGTCTTTAACAAATCTCAGTTTGACTGAGGCAACAACCAATCAGTGATTAAGGCTAGGTAAGAAATAAAACAGAGAATGGCCTCTTTTATCTAGTAAAAAAAAAAATCAGTCCTGGAGGGGAAGAACCTCAGGGTTTCTGGCCAAAATAGAAACAATTGTTGTTTGTATTACTCTGAGCTAATCAGGCCCCAAACAATGACCAAGTGGGGCTTCTCCTAGGATCTATTGTTGGCCAATCAATGAGAGCCCCAGTGATTAGGATTTAAGGTAAGGTCCTTAAGAAAAAAATTTGGTCTGTAAATGGAGCAGAAAGGTATGGAGACAAACAGGAGAGAGTAGTGTCAATAAAACCCAAAGAAAAGAAAGTCTCCAGGTAAGGAGGGTAATCAAAAGTGTCAAATGCAGCAGAGAGGCCAAGCAGGATGAGAATGAGATAAGTCCATCAGACTGGGTAATTATGAGATCACTCACACTTGGAAAGATCAGATTCAGTTGAGTGATGAAATAGGAAGTCAGATTGAAGAGGGTTGAAGAGTGAGTTCTGAGAGGAGCAGAGACAATGAGTGGAGACCAGCTTGAGAAAAGGAGCAAAAATATGTGATCATTACCTGAGGGAACAGCTGATTTGTATTTGTAGGTAGCAGGAAATAGGGAGAGGTTGGTGATTGGGGAAAACCAAGGGGGCTTAAAGAATCAGAATGGAGCAATTTTACTTTGGCCTCATTGTTCCATCCAACCCAAGTGTTGGTTCTATCTTTCTTTATTAAACCTAATCCCCCCAACATCAAACAAAAAGGAACCCTTTTTGTTGTTCCGTAGTGATAGGTGACATTCATTTGTTCTTTATTTTCAAAGTGACATATATTTTTTTTTCATTTATTCCTCACAATCCTCTGATATGGGTATACCTTTTACAGAAGAGAAAATTGAAGCCTGAAGCATTTACATTTTTTCACTGTAGCCACACTAGGAAATATGTGAGGTGTGATTCAAACTCAGGTGTCTTGATTCAGTTTTAAATCTATGGCCTTATGATCATTTGTATTTATGTTCAGAATTTCTTCTTGAGAGTTTCTCATTCTTTGTAAACCATTTCGTCACAAAGAACTTTAGGTCATAAGATCTTCCTAAACTTTCTCCAAACTCTGAATCATGGCATTTTGGAGTGAATCTCACTACAATTCACTGATTAGCAGAGTAGTCCTGAGACAGTATGTTGGAATGTCTGGGTATGGTAGAACATATCATTTGGATTGGGTGGTCTGAAGGGTTATGTGCTTTATTAAAGCTCAGTGAATAATATTTTAAATTGATTCTACAGTTTTCTTCAGAGAAGCTTAATGACTGTGTACAATTTTACCACATCAGCCTCCTATAAAGGGGAATATTAATTTATTCAACAAATGAGGAAGCACAAGCATAGAGAAATGGTAGGAATTTTCCTAGATTTAGATCTTGCAACAATAATCAACAAAAGTTAGACTCAGATTACTCATGTTACCAAGGACCAGAAGTAATCTTCATGTTACTTCCTAGATAACCAAAGTACTAACTCTTTTATGTGTGCAAGAGATTGAGAAACTGTTTTACTAACAACTCAAAATTTAGGATTATTAGTAACTTAGGGGAAAAATAATGTTGGTAGTGCTTTTAAAGGATTTTAAACTTCAGGAAAGATTAAAATAGAAAGTTGAGAAGTAAAAGAAGATTCCAAAAGGAAAAGACAATAATGATAATAATAGCTAACATGTAAAAAGTGCCTAATCTGTGACAGGCACTGAGCTAAACACTTTACAATTACCTCATTTGAGCCTCACAACAACCCTGGGAGGGAGGTACTAGTATTATCCCCATTTTACAGATGAGGAAACCAAGGCAAATAGAGACTAAGTGACTTGCCCATAGTCATGCAATAGAGCATGTAGGAAAATAAATCTGATATTTTAAATAAAAAACATTCAAATTCACATAGAAAAGACCTTTGGAGGTTTTAGTTTCATAGTTGGAGCAGAAAAGGAACTCAGTACATGCACAGAGAAGCATGTCCAAATCTCTCAGTTTTTCCCAGAGCTCTGACACCAGCTGACTTCGATTAAACAGCAGTGAGCTGGAAAAGCATTCTGGGTATTGGTATGCAAATGAACCTACCAAGCATTTCTTCTTATTGCTTTGGAATTCCCACAGCCACTACTACAGTGAAACATATTTTTAAATTGTATTTGTAGCATATGAATATAACACTAAAACTGTCATTTCTATGGACCAGATATGATTCTAATCCAGCTTAAAAAAATTCTCCAAGAGAAACTCAAATAACTTTTTAAAAAACCCTATTATCTACAAAGAATCTCTGAAGATATTTGGGTCTATATGCATATTTGGGTAATTCTTAATCCGTAATTACTGACACAATGCACTATAATGAGTCTCTTTGAATTAACACATTTCTATTAAGGCATTTTTAAGGAAGACCATAATTGGCATATGTGCAGAGCAGCTAAATCTCAATGATGGCTTAGATAGCAAGAAAATGATGCTCATATTTAGCATCTGCTTCACTTTTAAAAGAAATATTCTCTCTCTCTCTCTCTCTCTTTCTCTCTCTGTCTCTCCCCTCTCACACACACAAATGCACATACATACACACATATGAGTATACTTATACATACACACACAGAGGCACATACACAACATACCCCTCCCTCTGTCCCTCTCCTTTCCTCCCAAGAAACTAATTGTGCTTCAAAATAGATTCTAATTGGAGGGAGGGAGAAAGAATAAATGTCCCTATGCCTCTAAGGAAATCCTCACAGGGTCTAGAAATTTTTAATTGACTTAGCTTTGATTAGAGAATAACACTTTGAGGTCATTTGGCCATACCCTAAATACAGGAATTTACACATTCAGGCCAACCCAGTAGAGCAACAGTCACAGAGGTTTGGCTTCGGTGATGTGTTACATCTTCTAGGTTTCTCTCAGTCTTTGACACTTTTTTTCCCCCAAATAAGCTATCACATTCCCAAATTATAAACCCAACTGCAAGACTCATAATGAAAATCATCATTTTACTGAGTAAGCCAAGACCACTTTGCAGCACATCCCTACAGGGGACCTAACAGGGAATTTCCAAAAATATTAATGTATTCAAGAGATCTGTCAAAATAAAAAAAGGCTGTAAACATTGTGTGCAAGAAGTTTTTTTTTTTTTTGGCCTTGCTAAATGTAAAACACACCCTGATCTTTTCATAGAAGTGGGATGTGTTTCTGCCATCTAGTGACAATAAGGCTAATGAGTGTTAAAGCAAAGGATACATTTTCTCAACTCAAGAGATTTGATCAATGAATTAAAAGCTTACACGGTGATACACACACACACACACACACACACACACACATGCATCTATTGATACTTTTTATTTGTTTTTTTTTGTCCAAACCTGTGATTTCACCAATATTTCTAAAATGGAATCTTCCTTCAATGATCAATCAACTCACCATGGTCCAAGAAGCTTGCCTTGGGCAATGGGAAATTAAGTGACATGAACCCAGATTATCCTGACTCAAATTATGTCTTCTGTCCACTACAGCACACTGCTTCTCACGTGATGCCTACATGTATCAATCATCATACCTATGTTCGTGGGATATCAGCAAGATCAAATGAGAGAATGTTACATGCATGTGCTTTTAAGTCTCATCTAATTTACATATATGCATAAAGAAGTATTTTCAGGTGTGTGTTAGTACGTATTTAACAACTGGCTGGGAAGGCATGGAAAAGTACTTTTGATACCCTGCTAAGTTTATTCTGCTCTCTTAACACTTCCTTAAGTCTAGACAATCAATAAAACAATAAATCAAACACTGATTTTTAGCATTTGCAGATTTCCAAGTAGTAAATGTTTGCAGTGAAAATTTAACAATCAGCTTTGAGATGACTCCAGTACAACCCTGAGTATATAGGAATGCTTGACATCAAAGGTGCAGAGAGAATTTGTCTTTTCTCTCTAATGTCATTATACTCAGGACTCATGTTTCTATCACACTTCTAAATGAAAAAGATCAAATAATAATGCCATCATGAATTTTTTATATTTTTAAAAGAATTTTTTTAAAATCTGTTAATTCACTTGATTCAATAAGCAGGTTTATGAGGTAGGTGGGATGGGTAGTCTTATTTCTCAGAGCACTGATTGTTACAAAGACTTCCCCTTTGCATGGATCACATGTTGCCTTTTTTATCAAAGTTATTTGTATGCACGGCATAGCCTGCAAATTTGATTGACTCGTTGTGTGACCCTGGGCAAATCACTTAACCCTCTTTGCCTCTGTTTCCTCATCTATAAAATGAGCTGGAGAAGTAAACGGCAAACTGCTCCAATATCTCTGCCAAGAAAACCCCAAACAGGGTCACAAAGAGTCAGACACAACTGAAACAATTGAACAACAAAAACGTCATAGCTTCTAAATTCGATTGGAAACTCCTTGAGGTCACAGTCTGGTTTCTTTATTCTCTGTATCCAAAGAGCTTATCCCAATGCCTTACAAACGTAAAAAAGGCTAAATTGCTCTTTAAAGACAGATGTGGAGAAGCAGATGTGATGAGCTTTTAGACAGGAAGGAGTGAGTTCAAATTCTCCACCTTGTTCCTTACTAGCTATTTGATCCTGTTGCTTTACCAGATTTATTTCAGATATATTTGGTCTATACTTAACTTTGTATCTGTTCTCTCTCCCAACACAATTTAAGTTCCTTGATGGCAGGAACTGGTGTATGTTTGTCTTTGTATCTATCACAACTCAACACTTAGGACAGTGCCTAGCCTTAGCACATAGGGAGATAAGAACAGGAACTGTGATTTCATTAGTATAGGGAACTGTTTGTGAGTGAACTCCCACTGCAGGCAGAGGTCAGTTATCTTCTCTCTAACTTACAGTATTAGGAAGAGTTGTCTAGAATGCTGCAAAGGTTAAATGGCCATGGAGGGGTGGAGGAAAGGGGTCACATAATCAGTATGTCTCAAAGGTAGGATTTGGTTGACTCTTTAATGATTACATCACACTGATTCTCAAACAATGTGCTTAAATGCTTTATTTATTTATTTGACTATTTATTGCTGATAGTATGCTCACCTGTAACTACCTATAGGATTTCTATTGCTAAAAAACAATACATTGTGACATGGAACTTTATAAAGTTTTACTGTGTCGGATACAATAGCAATCCTATATTTAGGAGAGTTTCTTCTAAATAGGTTTAGACTACATAACAAAGGTCCATCCCCCAAGCAAAGTTATATTTTGGTAGCTTCTTATTGGACAATGCCTTATATACTGTATCCAACTTCATGCTTTGAGGTACAACTGACATTATTTTTTTTCTTTAGGCTAAGTGAAAGACCAAGTCTCAGAATGGGATTAGATCCATTGACTTTTTAGTTGTATCATGAAAATGCCAGCCTAACACTAATTGAGGGAAATTTCCTTCTTCTGTAGAAGAATATTACATATAGTGTTTTATATATGTATATGTAGGTATGTAAAACATTAAATATAGTTCACATAACTATAGGCCATACTACTATAGAACCTACTGCTGGCATTTTGAATTAATATTTTTCATTGAATTATATCATGACCACTGGTAAGCTGTTAATTAATCTATTAAAACTTCCACAGTTTTTTTTTCCCTTAATAATTTTTTTTGTAAGAAGCCTTACTTTGCAGGTTTCCAGTACCATCCCACTACTGAAACAATACTGGTAGTCCTTTTCGAGCATGTTCTTGAAATAGTTAAGAGAAATATAATTCCCCCATCCAGATAACAGCCACCTATGTCTAAGGGTGCTAAGGATGCTGGCCAAGTTTCTCAAAAGGCCAACCATGAGTTCAGAAAGAATATTCCCACTCTCTGAGAGCTGGACCCTCTTTAGTCAGTGCCCCTCAAACCTCTAAGACCTATGATACATTCATAGGTCTTCTCCATATAGATGGAGAAGTGAATGGGTACACACAAGAGAGGGGAGCAAAGGCAGACCCAAGAACCGTACAGACGTAGAGCCTATATTCTTGTGGTTATCATTGAATAAAAAATAGAACCATGGAAGTTTAACTATGTAAATTGTGTCATCCCTGTGCTGAAATTTTTTTTTTTTAGCATTTAGCTACAAGTATAATCTCAAAAATAGCATGGACCTGTTCACATGGGTAGATCTTGCCCATTTCCCAGGGCAACTACACTCTAAACTACAGTCACCTCCCAAAATAGCAACTCATCTTCTCTATATTCCCCTAAACCAGCTCATCCTCTCTGACTTTCTTATTTCTTTAAATGGTTATTCTACTAGGCATCTAGGCTCAAAATCTCAGTAAACTTTGGATTTTTCCTACATCCTATAGTCCTATATTCAGTTACTCATGTATGAAATTAGTCACCAAGTCCTATTCATTTTTTTCAACTCTCATAACTATCTCTTTTGTAACTCTATCTGCCATCACATGAGAAATTTGTAAAGCACTTAAGAGAGTTTCTGGCACATTGTAGGCACTTAATAAATGCTTGTTCCCTTCCCCTGTACCCCGTCACCTTAGTTCAGGCACTTATATCATATTTGTCTTGTAACACCTTCTTCAATGGTAAATTTCAGAATGTATTCTTCCCATTCTGATATAGAAAGTCAGTTAATAAACATTTACCAAGAGACTACAAAGTGCCAGGCAATGTGCTGAGCCCTAAAAATGAAAAAAAAATCCAAAGTTAAAAGACAATCCTCACTTTCAGAGCACTTAACAATCTATCTCATATACTGTTGTCAGACAAATCTTCTAACTGAATCACAGAATTATAGAACTTGAGAGTTGGAAGGTACCTCAAT
This sequence comes from Vombatus ursinus, assembly GCF_900497805.2. Lineage (NCBI taxonomy): Eukaryota > Metazoa > Chordata > Mammalia > Diprotodontia > Vombatidae > Vombatus > Vombatus ursinus. Next base: position 3,651,366 of record NW_020954552.1, read on the forward strand.
AGGTATCTAATCTAACACACACACACAAAAGGAATTCTCACTGTCCAGAATCTCCTTGAAGATATCCAAATACACACAGTAGATAGAGTGCCAAGCCAGGAGTCAGGAAGATCTGAGTTCAAATCCAGCCTCAGATATTTTCTAGTTGTGTGATCCTGGGCAAGTTACTTAACCCTGTTTGCCTCAGTTTTTTCATCTATAAAATGAGCTGGAGAAGGAAATGGCAAACCACTCCAGTATCTTTGCCAAGAAAATTCCAAATGGGGTCACAAAGAGTCGGACACAATGAAACAACAATAATAACAACAACAACCAGCACTTGAGGCAGGCCACTCCACCCCTGGTTAACTCTAATTTCTAGGAAGGTTTTCTTGATATCCAGCTCAAATTTACCTCTTTACAACTTCCAGAACTTCTGACATTGTCTTCTGGAACCAAAGTGAACATGTCTAGTCTGTCCTCTTCATGGACAGTTCTTCAAATATTTGATGGCAACCATCATGTTCCCTTGAGTCTCATCTTCTTCAGGCTAAACTTGTTCCTTCAACCAATCCATCAATTAACCAAACAAGACATGGGCCCAAGGACCTGCAGTATCCTGCTTGTCCTCTTCTGTACCCTCTGCAGTTTATCAGTGTTCTTCTTAAATTGTGGTGTCCCGAATTGAACATAATACTCCAGATGAAGCCTGATGAAGGCAATGTACAGTGAGGTTATTGCCTTCTTATATCTAGAAGTGATGCCCTTCTTAATTCATCCCAAAAAGGATTTAGTTTGGGGGGCTGTCATATTACATTGTCACCTCACATTGAGCTTGCAATCCACTAAAACACCCAGATTTTTTTTTGAAAACAACTGCTGTCTATCTATGCCTCTCCTACCTTCTATTTGTGAAGCTGATTTTTTTTGTACCTGAGTACAAGACTACATTTGTGCCGACTGAATTTCATCTCATTGGATTTAGCCCACTTCTCCAGTTCATAAAGATCCTTTTCGGATCCTGGATGTCTCTGTTATCCATCTATCCATCCCAACTTTGTGCTGTCTACAAAAGTGATAAGATAACATCTACCTTTTTCCAAGTCATTGATAAAAATCATAAAAAGCACAGTGCCAACCACAGATCCTTACGAATATCCAACGTAGACTTTCTGCCAAATGGACACTGAACCAATAACAACTGTGCTTTGAGTCTGTCTGTCCAACCATCCTATGTCCATCTGATGGCACTATTGTTTATTCCGTTGCTCCCCATCTTCTCTGCAAGAATTGTATTAAATAAATGTTCAAAAGCTTTAGCTTTGTTAAAATCTAGGCAAACTATACCTACAGCATTTTCCTAATCTACCGGTTTAATGATCCTCTTAATAATAACAACTACTATTTATACATTGCTTTAAAGTTTGAAATTTGCCTTACAAATACCATCTTATTTTATCTTCTCAATAAACCAAGGAGATTTTTCATTTTAGAGATGAGAAAACCAAGGCAGAAAGGTTAAGTGACTTGCCCAAGGTTACACAGCTAGTATTTAAGACTGTATTTCTGCTCAGGTCTTCCTGAGTCCAGGCCTAGTGGCTATCCTCTGTGCTACCCAGCTGACTCTGTTTAAAAAATAAATGAATTTAGTTTGGTATTATTTGTTTTTGATGAAAAGATACACTCTATTTGCAATCACTCTTTCCCTTCTACATGTTCACAATCATCTCTTTAATGATTAATTCTAGCATTGTCCCACTAATCAGAGTCAAACTCACTGGTCTACGGTTTGCAGGGTCAGTTTTTGTTCTATAGTTTTAAAAGTGAGACAAATTTGTAATCTTTATAATACTGCTCAAAAACTTTTAATTCAGCCCTTTTGACTATCAAATTAAATACGTATTCCTTCATTTGACATTTGCTTTCTGGTCTACACCCTGTTTCTTCTACATGACTTGTACCTTGCATTCTCTATGTGTTTAAAGGCTCACTGTATCTCAAAGATGAAACTTTGGAAGTTATCCATTCAAACTTAGATCTGAGCTAGAATCTCTTCAAAAGCACCACTAAAAAAAAAAAAGTGGTTCATGAGCTCTTCAAGGTATCCTATTCCACCTTGGAATAGTGCTAATTGTTGGAAACATTTTCCCTACATACAGAGGAAGTCTATTTCTCTTCTACTTTCATTCGTTGTTCCTAGTTCTGCTACTCGGATCAAGTCAAATAAATCTAATCCCTCTTCCACATG
>NW_020954552.1:3653623-3658880 GCF_900497805.2 Vombatus ursinus
TCAGCCCTTCATTATTTTAATGACAGCTAATTATCATATCCTTATTGTACTAAGTGCCCCAACTGAAGTTCTTCTTCCTACAGGAAGACTTCCTTGATCATTCCAGATATAAATGGACTCTACTTCTTCAGAATTCTAGTAGGTAGCATCTTTTAGCACTTAAATGACACTTTCCCCATAATGCCTACAATTAAAACTATTTGAATAAGTATCTTTATACTCTTCCAGACACAAAGCTCCTTGAAAGCAAGAGTCCTTTCAATTATCTTTGGGTTCCCTATAGCTCCCAGCAAATTATGAGTAATTATGAATAACAAGCATTCAGCAAATACGTATTGGTGAATAAATGAATAAATGGCTGATAAGTTACATAGTGCGAGGCCAAAAAAATCCATGTTTGGGTCATTCCATTCAAAAAAAGAAGGAAAAATCCATTTCCTAGCAAGTACATTCTGAGATTATCTGTTAATAATCACCACCTAGTAGTGAGCTCCATCAGAATGAATTATAGACTAGGAATCTCAGGGTGAAAATCTACTTCATATACCCTACAGACACACACACATACACACACATACATACATATATATATATATATATATTTGCCTTTTCAGGTAAACTTACTGTCTCCCCAGTCACTAATATCCAAATTTGCTCCCCAAACCTGGGAACAAGTTGAATATTGGGCTCACAATTTATTTGTGAATTCCTTATCCTATAAAGGTAAGAACATAATATCATTTTTCTTCCCTAAACCACTACTGCAACAGAGGGCTAGGACAGAGCAGAAACAGCCCCATTAGTTAACAAATCATAATAATTTTTTTTTAAATGACACAAGGACAGAGTTTTTAAGGAAAGAAGGAATTCTTAAATGTAAAGGTGAAAAGGGACAGACTTTACAAGAGTACAGAGAAGGCAGATCTTAAGATCATAGCTTTAGAGATGATAGACACCTGAGAGGAAATCGAGCATAATGTCCTCATTTTACAGATGAGGAACCTGAGGCTCAATAAGGTTGTGACTTTGCTATGGTCACAGAGCTAATCAACATTAAAGGCAGGATTTGGATGCAAAGTCTTTCTGATTGTAAGCCCAACACTTTCATTCCTAAACCTCATTTCTTTCTTTCTTTCTTCTTCTTTTTTTTTTTTTTTTTGCTTTTTGGTGAGGCAATTGGGATTAAGTGACTTGCCCAGGGTCACACAGCTAGTAAGTATCATGTGTCTGAGGCCAGATTTGAACTCAGGTCCTCCTGACTCCAAGGCTGGAACTCTATCCACTGCACCATCTAGCTGCTCCCCTAAACCTCATTTCTTTATCCAGTATATTAAGAGATTAACATCAAGAAAGCCAATTTGTCTGGATCGTAGAAATCTGGAAGAGGAGTAAGTTAGAATAGGATTGAAAGAACTAGGTTTGAGTGCTGCCTTGGGCAATTACTGTTTGTGGGATACTCCACAAGTCACTGAACTTCTAAGGGTCCCAAGCAACTCTCTCAGACCATAAATTGCTGGAAAACTGGTCTATGTGAATCCTTACCAAGAGTTCCTTATACAGATGAAGTTATAAGTTGAAATAAAAAAGAATTAACTGAGATATTTTGATCCCTGTCTTGGGAGATGTATAAGCAAAACCAAGAAAGCAACACACACAATGACTACAACAACTTAAACTGAAAAACTAAACAGAAAGTAACCCAAAATTAATGTTGCAAAATTGCAAAGAATAAGCATGGCTTCAAAGAAGAGATCAGAAAAGATACCTTTCCCCACTCCTTTGCAGAGGTCTATAGGTGTGGATCATTCCATATGTTTTCTGATTTTTGTCAATATTTGTTGGTTACGTTGATTCTTTTCCTCCTTCATCTTTTTTCTTTTGAAAACAATTCTTTGTTATAGGAGATGGTTCTCTGAGAGGAGAAAAGAGAAAGTTACAGGGGAAATTTTAAGTAATATAAAAATGAAAAAATCAATAAAATTCATTTAAAGAAAAGAATGCCATTGTATTCTAATCCGTAAACATATAGAAGAATAGGAGTAGGGATAGACAAGGCTGATTATTGGAACATCTAAAAAGATGCCTAAATCCTAAAATGATAGCTACCAGTGAATGGCCTCCTGGAAAAAAATGCAATTTTGATCCATCCCTTAGTCAAATCCCAACTGTGAGCAGACTGGATATTTCAAAATAATCCTATATAGTACAGGTCTATCTTAAAATAAAATATAATAAAACAGGATTTCTAATGAGAGATTTTTAAAAGTATTATTTAGCTTAAAGAAGGGAAAAGACATAATGAAAGATTATCTCATAGGGAATGCTGAACTGCTGTGCAGGAAATGAGATTAAATATTAACAAAAGTGATTCTGATTAGAATAGAACTTAAGTGCAGTTAGAAACAGTGAGTTGCTCAGCATTTTCATTGTCAGCCAGTCAAGGACATTCATGGAACACTGAAACACTTCAGAAATTCTTGTCAGTAGATGTAGTACACAGTTGCTAATCTCAAGGTGCTTTCTTATAATTTAAATGTGCACTGGGCCAGCTTTCATGAGGAGTCTGGGGCAGGAGGTTGGGGAGGAGAAAGAAGGTTTTCCACAAGAAAGAAATCCATTCAGCATTTGTTAGAGAGGCCTGAAATAGTGCAGAGGAGGAAAGCTAGAGAAATCCAAGGCTATTTCTCAGACCATTTCAAGTCAAAGATATTCTTTGGGTGGGAGGAATAAATAGTCCAGGGCCATTAGCTGGAATTCCAGGATGGAGATTGTGTATGTGGTCAGAAGTATAGTTCAGAAAACTGAGTTCCTTGTTTCAGTAGAATTCTCTATATCCCACTCCCCAAACAAGGTTCCCCTACCTTACTTCCTTTCAAATCTGTTGTTTCCCTGCTTAATGAATCTGAAGTTAAATAATCTGAGTTTATTCCTTGATCAGAGAGCCCACAGAATTCTGGGAAACAGCAGCAGACATTCAACCTCTATCATCTGAAATTAAAAAGCACATTTTGAGCAAAGATGTTAGTCAAATCATCATATCCCACTACTATTGTCCTGAAACCCCCATAGAAGTCAGTTTTCACACTGTGGAAGGGACTGTGCCATGCTTGCTAATGAGTTAATGTAGATAAACTAGTCTTGGTTCCATTTGCATGACTGTTTGTTTATTCTAGATTCACATGTTACAGCATGCTGAGTGAACCATTAATGATATTACCTTAAAACCTAGACAAGTAGAAATGACTTCTTCCTCATCTCTAATATACCCCTCACCCCCACAATGAAACAGGAGGACAAGTGATGCAGTTAGTGGGAATCAACTAGCCTGGATTCTGATCTGAGCTCTTCTCTTAATATGCTATGTCATCTGGGGTTCCTTAACCTTTTTGTTTCCTCCTTTGACAAGGTAAGGTAAAGATACTGGGTGAGATAATCTCTAGGACCCTTTCTAGTTCTAGTGCTCTATAATTCCATGATAATCCAACCCTAGAATAAAATTCTTTACATGTGTCATTTTTTTAGCTAAAACCTACCTCCATTAGATATCAGGTTATGGTAGATCTTTAGCTAAGGAGACCTGAGCATTCTGTAGCCTGAGTCTTTAGGTATCATACACCAAATCAGTTTCCTAATTTATCCAAGTTCATTATTACTTTAGAATATACTTGGACTTTTCAAGGGTATGGGATTTCATACTTCAAAATATACCCTCCACTACATGGATCAAAATCCCTCTACACCAGGGGTTCAATTAGGGGTGCATCAGGTGGTCAATGAACACACACTTATGTGTATACATACATACACACATATATAACTCTGAGTATGACTATCTATATTCTTGGACCACTGGTCCACATGTACGTCCACACACATACCACCTAGCCACATTATGTATATGTGTGTTCATTGACTCATGGTTTATGTACATACATACATACATATGTGTATATATGAACACACCTATGTATTTGTGTTTATAATTGTATTTAAACATAATTGGCTTCCTTTGTCATCATTTGGATTTTATGCATCAATAACATTCCAAAAGGAGATCCATAGGTTACATCAGATTGTCAAAGTCTACAACACAAAAATTATTAAGAACTCTTCACCCTAGTATATAATATTTATGAATTGCTATGGCCAAAAACCTCCATCTCCCAGTAGCCCACCAATCTGTGATGAGCCTCTATGAACTCAGTTAGGCTGGTCTGAAGATGAGAGTTACACAGCCCATTAAGAACTCTTTACTTAAAACCTTTCTATCCTGGTATATCCTGCCAGAACCTGGACTCCACTAGTAAAGCCTTCAAGAACTCAGGGTATCTACCTCAAGTTAAGGAATTTAGCAATAGTTCTGCTTTATATTATAGCCAAATGTGGTGAATTGTAGTTAGTGAAAGAAATTTGGAGTCAGAAGTCCTGGATTCAAGTCTTAGTTCTGTCACTTAGAAATTGTGTGGTCTTGGAAAAGTCATCTATCCGAACTTCATTTCCTTCATCTATAAAGTAGGAATAATAGTAATGTTACTACCTCCTTCACAGGGTTATTATGAGGATCAAGCAATATAACTTTTGTAAAAATACTTTATATCATTGAAATGCCATAGAAGGTTTAACTGTTGTCTCTTGCTTGGGCCTAGTGTATGAGACCTTAGGCAAAACAACTGACGTTTCTTTTGAAAAACTGCTATTCAGAGACCTCTCATGTGCTATTTACACAATTATATTTTCTTTTGCTTATTGTGCCTGATAAATTACAATTTATTCCAGGTAAATTCTTCTATGTTACTTCCAGTATTATATTCTTCCACTCACATAAATAGTGGAATGAAGCAATAGCCTCATAACCAACACAGAATGGGAGAAACACTGCAATCAAATATTTCCATAGACTGATTTATTCTGTGTTTTAATGTTTAAGAACATGATACATTTCTTAAATACCATGTAAATTATTTTCTTCAAATAAATAAAATAATCTTTTAAAAATTACTTTGAAGCACACCTAGAATCAAAGTTTGAAAAAATATTAAAAAGTCTTTATTTACATAAATATAGTTTCCCTTAGAAAAGTTAAATCAACAACCATTTCTTTTTTTAAATTAATTTATTTATCTTTAGTTTTCAACATTCACTTCCACAAGAGTTTGAGTTCCAAATTTTCTCCCTATCTCATCCCTCCCCTGACCCCAAGATGGCATGCATTCTGAGAACCCCTTCTCCTAATCTGCCCTCCCTTCTATCTCTCCCC
>NW_020954552.1:3659031-3659122 GCF_900497805.2 Vombatus ursinus
GTGTTGTTGTGAAAAACTAAATATTTAGTTTCCTTAGAAGTGTTTGTTTCTGATTACCCCCTCCCCCAATCTGACCTCCCCTCTATCATCC
>NW_020954552.1:3659244-3659504 GCF_900497805.2 Vombatus ursinus
TCCTGCTGTCTTGTCCCCTTCACCCCCCATTTTCCTGTAGGGCAAGATAGATTTCCACACCCATTTGAGTGTGTATGTTATTCTCTCCTTAAGCCAAATCTGATGAGAATAAGATTCACTCATTCCCTCTTACCTTCCCCCATTTCCCCTCCACTGTAAAAGCCTTTTCTTATCTGTTTTAGGTGAGATAATTTACCCTATTCTACCTCTCCCTTTCTCCTTCTCTCCATATACTCCTCTCTCACCCCTTAATTTTATTC
>NW_020954552.1:3659669-3660285 GCF_900497805.2 Vombatus ursinus
CTCTTATGATTTCTCTTTCCTGTTTACCTCTCCATGTTTCTCTTGAGTCTTGTATCTGAAAGTCAAATTTTCTATTCAGCTATGGTCTTTTCATCAAGAATGCTTGAAAGTCCTCTATTTCACTGAATGTCCATTTTTTCCCCTGCAGGATTATACTCAGTTTTGCTGATTAGGTGATTCTTGGTTGTAATCCTATCTACTTTGATCTCCAGAATATTATATTCCAAGCCCTGCAGTCCCTTAACGTAGAAGCTGTTAAATCTTGTGTTATCCTGATTATGTTTCCACAATACTTGAATTGTTTCTTTCTAGCTGCTTGCAATATTTTCTCCTTGACCTGGGAACTCTGGAATTTGGCTACAATATTCCTAGGAGATTTCCTTTGGGAATCTCTTTCACAAGGTGATTGGTGGATTCTTTCAATTTCTATTTTGTCCTCTGGTTCTAAAATATCAGGACAGTTTTCTTTGATAATTTCTTGAATGATGGAGTCTAGGCTCTTTTTCTGATCATGGCTTTTAGATAGTCCAATAATTTAAAAATTATCTTTCCTGGATCTATTTTCCAGGTCGGTTGTTTTTCCAATGAGGTATTTTGCATTGTTTTCTATTTTTTC
>NW_020954552.1:3660439-3660514 GCF_900497805.2 Vombatus ursinus
CCTCTACTTTTCTCACTTGCTTCTCAAAATCCTTTTTGATCTCTTCCATGGCCTGGGACCCATTCATATTTTTCT
>NW_020954552.1:3660708-3664271 GCF_900497805.2 Vombatus ursinus
ATCTGATCTATGAGTAACCAAAAGTATTCTTTTCTGTCTTGGAACTGTGAGGAGGATTCTCTCTCCACAGCCACTACAAGCTCCACCATGCTAGCACTCCTCCTTGCCCCAGGACTGCCACCCAGAACTGTGACTCAGATCCAAGCATGTGCAAAGCAAGAGATTCCTGCCTCAGCACTGGCAAAGAGATCCCTGTAATCCCCTTCTGATCAGCTACTCAATTCCCCCTCAGTCTGTGGGCAGGAAGCTATGGAGGCAGCCGCCACCCCAGGGCCATGCTTGGAGACTGGGGCTGCAAGCACACCACGCTTCTCTCTCACCACAGACACAGACTTTTCCCACTGACCTTCTAAGTTGTNAGGCAGGAAGCTATGGAGGCAGCCGCCACCCCAGGGCCATGCTTGGAGACTGGGGCTGCGAGCACACCACGCTTCTCTCTCACCACAGACACAGACTTTTCCCACTGACCTTCTAAGTTGTCTTTAGAGTTCATGGGTTGAGAAGTTAGGAAACCACCAGAGCTGCAGGTGATTCAGTCCTGTGAGGGCTGCTCCAGGTTTGCTGAGGCCTGTGCACCCACGCCAAACTGTGTTCCTCTCCCAACCCATCATGATATACCTTTTCAATCAACCATCCAGGTTGTCTTGGGCCAGAAATTTGTTTCACTCTGTCTTTTTGTGGGTTCTGCTGCTTTAGAATTTGTTTAGAGCTATTTTTTTACAGGTCTTTGGAGGGGTTTGGGGGAGAACTCAAGCAAGTCACTGCTTTTACTCCGCCAACTTGGCTCTGCCCAACAAGCATTTCTTAAATGCCCACTTAAATGCCAAGCTTTGTATTAAGCATTCGTTTTACAAGGAAAGGCAAAAGACAGTCTCTGCTCTCAAACTCACAGTCTAAAGGGGAAGACAATATTCAAACAATTCAGTACAAACATGACATAGAAAGGATAAATTGGAGGAAATCAAGAAAAAGAAGGCACTGGAATTAAGGGGGATCAGGAAAGGGCCCTCACAGATGGGATTTTAACTGAGACTTGAAGGAATCCAGGAGAGGGAGAGGCAACAGCCAATAAAAATGCAAGGAATTGGGAGATGAGATGATTTTGAGGAACAAAGTCCAGTGTGATTGGATAGCAGAGATGGAAAGGAACAGGAGGAATATGATATAAGAAGCTTGGAAAAGTAGGAAGGAGCCAGGTTATGGAGGACTTCAAATGCCAAACACTGGATTTTCTATTTGATCTCGAAAGTAATAGGGAGTCACTTGAATTCATTTTGGGGTAGGGGTGATATGGTCAGACCTACATTTTAGGAAAATCATTTTGACTGCTCAGTGGATGATGGACTAAAAGGAAAAGACAATGGTAGTAAAAGATGATGCAGTAAGGTTCAACTGAACATGGAAAGAATCGGCAAGCATATAATCACACCAAATTTCATTAGACATAAAGACACTATTTTAGTCTTAATAATTTCACATATTTCAGAAACCAGGATTCTAACAAACAGCAGTGCAATCAAAAACTTTAAACTGAGAACTCTGATTTCCTAATGGTGAACTCAACACATAGAACAGACATCAGAGAAACACTTCTATCATTGGATCCAATCACCTTGTATTCATACTGATCAATTAACATAGTTCAGTCTTATTACCAAATTGGCTGAATCAACATTTATGACAGTGCTTTGTAGAAAAGAAGACCACAGAATGACAATTTGCTGCTTTGTCATCTCCACCTCAACCCCCTTTCTGGATGGGGAAATCATAAACAGAACTTATCCAAGCTTCAAAAGACTACTTGAAGATAATAGAGGTTAACACAAACACTTCAGAAATGGCACTCCTATTTATAGCCAATGACATGGAGAAATAACTAACAATATGTTCTAAATCATTTGATGTGGGACTTAGGCAGTTCTGAACATATGGGAAACAGACATTTATATAAAAGTACTTTGTGTGTCATGAAAAGTTAGCATCGATCTAATTTTCTAAATGATTTCTAATTTTTTTTATTATGCTCATCATGAATCATTATGCTTTTGATAAACACCTTCCTCTGTAACCACAACATGTGTCTTGGAATATAAATCCCAGATCAGATACTAGGCTTTTCCTTTATGAGTCCCACTTAATACTGGAAACAGTGTTGTGTACATGAAGATGTTTCATAAATAGTCTTTCGACTTTACTGGTAAACATAGATGAAGAAAATAATACTAAAGACCAACTTATTCCTTATTTCATTTCCATGCCTAGTTTTAAAACAAAAATCTAATTGATACAAGCTGTTTCTAAAGCTCACAGCAGTTCAGAAAAGATAGACTTCTTTCACAGTTTGATGTCACATAAGCAAATTTTAGATTTTTTTTAAACTCAAGAAATCTCCAAATATTTTTAAGCTGAGTAATTTCCACAATTCCATTTTAAAATTAAGAGGAACACAAAAAAGATTGATAGCAAATAAATGTCTGACATTTTTTATAACCATTCTTTATTGAAGATGTATCATTCAATCCATAAAAAGGTTTTAGAAAGGCACTTTCTTCAGTTTAAACTGAATAGTTGGTGGATTTCCCTTTAATTAACAAATGGAGTGAGCAGTTTTAATTAAGAAAACTATTACTATCTTCAAAATAATGCTGAAAATTAGATTTTTTTGATCAATTACAACTGCCAAGAGGAAGAATTTCATGGCCTGTATTTTAATATATCACTTTTATGGGCACATGACTTAACTATGTTGCACAACAATCTATTTTCACTTTAGTCCTTGACATGAAGAAGTTCACATCACACTGGGAGAAGCAATATATGCATATGTAAGTGTATGGAAAGGTCACTGTCAAGTGGTTTTTTGTCTCATGATGTGGATATGGTAAAAAATATTAATATAGATTTAATGTACCTCACGCGATTTTTCAGGAGACAGAAGAATTTTTGGCTATGAGGAGAAATGTTATACCAGTTTCAATAGTTTCTCCCACAAAGAATGCAAATATTGTTATTATATCCTTAGAGAATATTGGACAAGACAGTTCAAATGCTATTTTATGAGGAATCTGTGGGAGGAAAGTATTAATTGTCACATGCAAAAAAAATGAGCAAATAATTGTGGAAAAATTGATTTCTCCACTTTATTAACTGGTATTTAATTATAAAAACTATTTAATAAATTGGGTGAGGTTCAGAGCTAATTACTTAATTAATGAGAGAAATGTAATATTAATAATTAATATGGACATAGTAGAACCCACTCCTTGATTACCTTAGAACCTGGAATAGGAATTAATATGGACATAGTAGAACCCACTCCTTGATTACCTTAGAACCTGGAATAGGAATGAATAAGGAAAATGAGCTAGTATGAGGTGAAGAGAGAGATGATCAAGCCCTATCAAGCCTATATATGAAAGTGGGCGGCCCTAAAATCCCACTGTATAAGTTTATGCAAAATGTACAAAAACAAATACAAAACAACTGGTAGGGGTGAAGGAAACATAACAGAAGGGGAAATCAAGAAAGGTTTCATTTAGAAAGTGATTCATTTTTTTTTTTTT
>NW_020954552.1:3664351-3665417 GCF_900497805.2 Vombatus ursinus
AAGTGATTCTTGACCTGAGTTTTGAAAGAAATTAGGGATTCCCAAAAGGTGGAGGTGAAGAAGATCAACATTCCAGGCATAGCAGAGAGAGATGGAGCGTCATGTGTAAAAAACCGAAAAAAAAATCCTTGTAAAAGAATTTACATTTGATCCTAAAGTAGACAGGGAGTCATTGAAGTTTATTGAGTGAGGTAGTCACATGATCAGACTTATTTTAGGAAAACTGCTTTTATTCGAAAAAGCAATGAGAGGGGCAGCTAGATAGCACAATGGATAGAGCACCGACCCTGGAGTCAGGAGGACCTGAGTTCAAATCCAGCCTCAGACACACAACACTTACTAGCTGTGTGACTCTGTGCAAGTCACTTAACCCTAACTGCTTCACCAAAAAAAAAAAAAAAAAGAGTGGAGTGCTTGCAACACACTAAGAAGTGGTTCATTACAATAAGATTGGTCACTAAGTGATGAATTATTTGGCCCTGTAGATACATGAAATAACGTGAACTATTATACATTAATTTTTAACTATCAACATCTTATATTTCTATGGTGTATGTGTATGAGCTTAGTCTGCAATTCCATGTGCTTTGATTTAACGATGCTGGCTCTTAATGAGTACAGCTTCCCTTTCTAGATGTTCGCAAACCATCTCCTTAATAATCTGTTCTAGAGTTTTGGCAGTAATACACATCAAAGTCATTGATTTGTAATTGTAGTGTCTACTCTTTTTCTTTTCTTAAAAAGTGAGACATTTGTCCAACAGTAATATAGCATATCTCACATGCTGCATATATGTCTTTATCTCTTTATGTAAATTATCTCATTTGATGCTCACAGTAGCCCTATGAAGAGATAGCACAAGTATCATCATTACCATTTTAGAGATAAGGTGGCAGGATTGCACAGATTAAGTGACTTGCCCAAGGACATAGTACTAGCTGGAAAGTGGCAGCAGTGGGATTTGAAACTAATTCTCCTGACTGGTGTCCTGGAAGCCAGTAGAGGCCTAGGGAAAAATGTGAGTCAAGATATAGAAACAGGGAAACATCATCCTTGAGAGGCCAGC
>NW_020954552.1:3665473-3666542 GCF_900497805.2 Vombatus ursinus
TGTCTAGATTGTTGGACAGCACACACATGCATGCATACACATATGCATAATACACACACATTCATGCACACACACATGAATACATACACCATAGAAACACAAGATGTTGATAGTTAAAAATTAATGTATAATAGTTCACACTATTTCATGTATCTTCAGGGCCAAATAATTCATCACTTACTGACCAATCTTAGTGTAATGAACCACTTCTTAGTGTATTGCAAGCATTCCATTCTTTTTTTTTAAACTTTGCCCATGTTCTCCCAACAGAAATGTGCCCAACATGGCCTGAATGTTTTCCTTCCAAGTCTGATAAGTCCCAGTATTTTCCTTACTTTGGAATCTTAGTGGTGGATAAAAGGACATTTGCTGGACTGAATCTCACTGAAGAAAAACAGACAATTTTTTCCCAAGAGACAGGGAAGGTAATAGGAAATAAGCAGAACATGGACTTTTTCAGGGGATTTTCTAGTTCAATATAAAAATGACTTCTCTACAATTCAAATGTTAGTACCACCCACAAAGATATAAGAAGCACAAAGGTTTGGTTTGGTTTTTAAGAGTTACACATGTTTACAAGTTACATAATTAGAAAGAAGCATACATGGACCATAGTTTCTGTGAAGAAAACCCATGTGCTTTAGTTGCCTGTAAACTCAATCAAATTCTAAAATGCAAAAGGGTAACCAGGAAAGCTAATGTAATCTTAGGGTACAATAAAAGAGCTGTACAGGATCTTCAACAAGTATTCATTTAAAAATATTATTCTGTGAAGGAGTCCAGTTGAATTACCTCCACTGAACCTGAACCCAGTTGGGCCTTTCCTGATTTCAAGGCCATGTGCACTTCCAAACTAATGAAAAAGAAACAGACAGACAGACGAAAGAAATGGACAGAAAGAGACAAAGCTAGATATGGGATGGGGAGAGAGGGAAGGGAAGAAGAAGAGAAGAATAAGAGAGAGGGGAAAAGGGATAAAGGGAGAGAAAAGAAAAAGAGAGATGAAAGGAAGGAAGGAGAGAGGGAGAGAGAGAGAGAGAGAGAGAGAGAGAGAGAGAGAGAGAGAGAG
>NW_020954552.1:3666598-3677604 GCF_900497805.2 Vombatus ursinus
GAGCAGAACCCTCAAAGACCTGTGTTTTTATGTACCTCTCACTACTTCTAGCCTATTCAATTCACATGAAAGTCTTCATGCTTACTCCTCAGTTCCTCTGCCTAGTACACTGGATATGACCTCATGCCTTCTACATCCCAAAATCTATGTTGGATCTGTGAGATGGTAGAAATGTCCTCTCTTTCAAGTGAGAAGTCAATTTTTACTCAAGGCAGAACAATCCTGTCAATAGAAATCTCCTCCTCAATTCAGTGATGTATCTCCTTCTGTCCTACTTAAAATCAAACAGATCAAAGGATACTTCATTATGATCCCTCCAAATCCTTCCAACAAAGAGGGAGGAGGTAATTGGAAGTTGGTTGATAATTTTGGTATCTCCAGCCAAGGGTGGCTGAGTAGACAATCGCCTAATACCAGGCTGGTCCTTCAACTACATAGTCACATACTCTCAGAACTTGAAGGAATTTCAGAGGCCATCTATTCCAATCCAAGGATTAACAAGAATCCACTCTACAACATTCACAATAAATGGTCATTCCACCTTTGCATCATAATCTGCAGTGAGGGGAGGTCAAGCAGACCATTTCATTTTGGGATACCTAAAAGTCAAGGATTCTTAACCTTTTTGTATATTGTACTCCTTCACAGAATAATATTTTTAAATGCATACTTGTTGAAGATCCTGCACAGCTCTTCTATTGTACCCTAAGATTGTATTAGCTTTCCTGGTTCCTCTTTTGCACTTTAGAATTTGATGGAGTTTACAAGCAACTAAAATACACAGGTTTTCTTCACGGAAATTATGGTCCAGGTGTGCCTCCCTCTAGTTATATAACTTGTAAAGTTACATGTGTGTTTTTAACCTAAATGTAGGACTTTACAGTTATCTATTAAATTTCATTTTGTTAAATTCACACCATTGTTCTAGTTTGCCCAGGTCATTTTGTATCCTAACTCTATCATCCATTTTATTAATTATTCATCCCTTTATGTCATCTGCAAATTGGAAAAAAAATGTCAATATACCTTCAACAAAGTCATTGATAAAAATGTTTTTTGACCAGTATGAGGTCACAGATACATCCCTGGGGCATAATACTAGAGCATTTTCTCCAAGTTGAAATTGACACATCAGTCATTACTCTCTGAGTCTAGTCATTCAATGTGTTTCTATTCTGCCTAATTGTACCATTTCCATCTTATTGAGACTTTGCCTTTGTTTTCTTTATTTAATAATCTCCAGAAACTCATCACTTCTCAAGATGAAATCATCTCTGAAACTCATAACTCCTTGGCACTCCCTACCCCTGGGGTCACTCCCTTTCTATGGCTAGAGAGGGTGGGAGTGAACATCTGAGACCTCAATCAATCAATAACATCTATTAAATGCCTATGTGACAGGCACTATTCTAAGCACTGTGAATACAAAAAGAGATAAGACCATCCCTGCCCTGTGGTAGCTTACAATCTAGTGGGGGAGACAACATGCAAACAAATATATACAAAGCAAGTTATATGCAGTAGAAATAGGAAATAATGAACAGGTGGAAGGCACTGGAATTCAGAGGGATTGGGAAAGGCTTCCTGTAAAAGATGAGATTTTAGTTGAGACTTAAAGGAAGCTAGGGAAGTCAATAGGTGGAGTTGAAGAGGGAGAACATTCCAGACATGGGGGACAGCCAGAGAGAATACCTAGAACCCAGAGATGGAGTGTCTTGTTCATGGAATAGCCAAGAGGCCAATGTCACTAGATAAAGAATACATGGCAGGGAGCAACATATAAGAAGACTAGAAAGGTAGGAGGGGACCAGATTATGAAGGACTTAGGATTCTAACTGGGGCGTTTTTTTAAATTGACACTAGAGATAATAAGAAGTCACTGAAGTCTGTTGAGCAGGAGGCATGAGAATGACATGGTTGGATATGTGCTTTACGAAAATCACTTCAGAGGCTGAATAGAGGATGGATTGAAGTGGAGAGAGACTTGAGGCAGGCAGACCCTCCAGTAGATTATTGCAGCAGTCCTGGTGTGAGGTGATGAGTGGCAACAGTGTCAGAGGAGAGAAAGGGGCATATACGAGAGAGGCTACAAAGGAGAAATTGACAGGCCTTGGCAACAGCTTGGATATGGGGGGCAGAGGGGAATAATAAGGAATCCAGGATGACTCCTAGGTTGTGAACCTGAGGGACTAGGAGGTACTGCCCTCTACAGTAACAGAAATGGTAAGGGGAGGAAGAGTTCAGGGTCAAAGATAATGAGTTTTGCTTTAGATATGTTTAGTTTAAGATGTCTACTCAACAGCTAGTTCTATATGTCTGAAAGCAAGTTGGAGATCAGAGGTCAGCAGAGAGGATGAAGTAAGATGGGTAGATCGGAGAATCATTAGCCTAGAAATGGTCATTAAGTTCCTTCCAAATCCTTAATTCAAAAGTGTCCTGAGAATTCACTTCATCATTTCCTAGCTACTTTCCTAGACTTAATTCTCTCCAGAAACTCATCAAGCTGCAAAATGTAACCAACTCTGAAACTATCACTTCCTCAGGTGATTTTCCATCCTGGCTTCAGGATTTCAATCTTTCTTCGTACTTCCTTTTTGAGCTTTTTCTATGCATTGTCTTCCCTCATTAGATTCTGAGCTCTTTAAGAATAGTGACTGTCTCATGCATTTCTTTGTATCCCCAGTGCTTAGCCCTGTATGTAGTAGGAGCTTTTTGAATGTTTA
The DNA here is from genome assembly GCF_900497805.2 of Vombatus ursinus. Classification (NCBI taxonomy): domain Eukaryota; kingdom Metazoa; phylum Chordata; class Mammalia; order Diprotodontia; family Vombatidae; genus Vombatus; species Vombatus ursinus. The sequence goes on from NW_020954552.1 coordinate 3,669,322, forward strand.
TTGATTCTCTGATTCTGACTCTGCTTGCATCCGGGAAAACAATTCTTTTTATCTACCTGTCCAATGACTTTGTCGTGTAGGAAATGAGGTTAGTCTGGAATGACCTGTGTTTCAGGAAACTATGCTGGGTCTTAATAAACACAGCTTCCCTTTCTAGAGATTCACCAGGTTTTTTTTCTAATAATATGTTGGTGACTTTTACTTGAAATGAAAGTCAAGCTCATTGGATCATAATTTTCAGATCCTTCTCTTTTCATTTTTCTTTTGAAAATTAGGACTTTTGCCCTTTTTGGTACAGAAGCATCTCTCCCAGTCTCCATGGTTTTTCATCACTGAGAGTGGTAAACTGAAAGAACTGATAGTTTTTTCAATGTTCTGTGATATATCAACTATTAAGTAGTTATTAAGCACCTACTATGGGCCAGGCATTGTATTAAGCACTGGGTGTCCAAGTGCAAAAAGAAATGCATCCTTGCTCTCAGGATGCTTATATTCTATGGGAAGAGACAACATGCATAGGTAAAAATACAGAATAAATAAATACAAACTGCATACAAGATAGGTAAGGAGGACATTAACAGTTGTGGAGATCATGAAAAACTGAATTTTTTAGTTAAAACTTGAGCTAAACCTTGAAGGGAAGGATGGATTCAATGATTTAGAGGGAGGAAGGAATATATTCCAGTCATGGAAGACAACCAGGGCAAAGGCATGGATATAAATGATTGAAATTCGTATTTGAGAAAGAGAAAAAGCCAATTTGTCAGGTCTGATGACTTGAACTTACCTATGACATGTTGCTTATTTATTTTTACTTCAGCTGTCTGCTAACCATGTTTGAATCTCTCCTTTCTTTGCAGATCAAATACAATTTCTCCTTAACAGGAAAAAAAAAAAGGAAAATAAGGTTGAAGTAGCTTGGAATTTTGCCCACCATTCTCCATCATGATCTTATCCACCATTCAACCTTTGTTTTATTTGTTCTTCTTTTTCCTGTAACATAGCAAAATCAATTTTAAAAAAAGAAAACAGAATCCTCAGAGTCCTACTTTGATGTCTCTGATGTCATATAAGGAGGTAGTTCTGGGTTCTCAGAAGCAGGTTCTACCATGTTGGAGAGGTAGTCTGCAAAGTCTGCAAGAAACTACATCTGCTTCCTAAGGACCAATGTAGCTAAGTAAAGGGAGATTCACCACCTAGAGGCTAGCTAATTAGTGATATATTCTTTGGTCAAGGCAAAGAAAGCCAGTATGGCATTGTGGATAGAGTAAGAGACTTGAAGTCAAACTGACCTGGGTTCAAATCCTTCCAGTACACTTGCTAGCTGTGTGACCCTGGATAAATCCTTTCACCTCTCTAGGCTTTGATTGCTTTACCTGTAAAATGGGGGAGTTGGACAAGGAGGTATGTCAGTTCCATTCCAGCTTTAGATATTGTACCCCTGGTCTTGTGTGACCCCACTTATATGGTAAGGATGGCAAAAAAAAGGAGGTCAGAGAGTGTCAAGGATATCAGGGATTTTAGATTAACTTGGCTACAGGCACTATAAATGTGACATCCTTTTCCACTATCATCATGGAAACATGCTATTTAAGGAACTGAATTGTGTCTATTTAACATTGCCGAAATAAAAGAAGACAAAAGAAAGTTCCTGCTAAATAGAGGGAGGACTCAAAGATTCTGGAAGGCTCAGTTTAACCAACTGTCTAAAAGCAACCAAAACAACATTTCATGGAATAGTCACTCATCTTATATTTCAGTGCTCATGATTGATAAATATTTTCAAAAAGACCACCATGGAAATAATTGCAGCTTATGTCCCAACATCTGTTGTTAAGGATGAGGAGGCAGACAAATTCTATGGAGAACTCAATAAGACCCATGAAATGAAATCATCATAAATTGTGATACTTGGGGACTTGAATGCAAAGGTGGGCACAGACAAGGATAGCAAAAAATGCTGGAAAATATAAGAAATAAGAAAGACCAAAGGACTGTGGGCTATGAAGTTTTACACTTGCATATCATGAACAGAATCTTTGAGAAAATGAATTGAGAGATGATGAAAATGACAAGCAGCAAACAGTATATAGAAAAGAAATCAATTATATTTTAACAGCCTGTAAATAACTCATTATTCATTCAGCCATTCCCAAACAGGTAATATGTATTCCCAGACAGGTATATGACAGGTATAGTCAGACCCCTGACTAGATGTTAGATATTGGTTAATATTTGTTAGAATAAATATTAACAAATAATAACAAATATTTGTTAGAACAAATATTAAAATGACTACAAAACTAGAAAAGTAATGATTTTTAAAATATGTTGTTCAACTAAAACTCAAAATTGATCTTTTGAAAAACATTGAAAAATGGGAAAGAGATCAAACATTAGCTCAGATTTGAAAGTTATCTCTTCTTCTATAGACCCATTGAATTCATCTTCAGTACAAGCCCAATAGCAGCCTGAATAGCAGGTGATTATATATTGCTTGTCCTGTTTCCATGTAGTTTTAATCTCTTCTACTTGATCTCTGTATTTTGAAAGCTTTTCATTTCTTGCACTTTGGAGATTATGAGGATTTTTCATGGTGATTTCCATTTTTAAAGTTTTTTTTTTAATTTATGGATGTGTCCACATAGTTGTGGTCACCACAACAAGTTGTGTCTGCAATTATGTTCTAACTTCTGTACAGTTTGTTTATTAAATACTCCAGGATATTTTGAGATTTGTATTTGTAGTCCAGTGATTTGTCATCTGTTAGTATGTAATATGTAACAAGCTTCTGATGTATACTTATAATGGATTATAACTTTTCTAGGTACTCAATAGATCCTAAATTTCTGCATGTGGACAGATTGTCCCTTCATCTCATAATGTTCATCAATCAGTAAATACAGTCTCTTAAAGGATAAACTTTCTGTATCCTGGACATGATAGAGAACCACTGGAGTTTATTGAGTAGAGGATGACATGGTCAGATCCGTGCTTTAGGAAGATCACTTTGACAGGTGACTGAAGAATGGACTAGAATATGGAGAGACTTGGGGCAGGGAGATAAATCAGCAGGCTTTTGCATTAGTCCAGGAGGAGGTGATAAGGACTTGTACCAGGTTGGTGGTACTGTCAGAGCAGAGAAGGGGCTATATACAAGAGATATTATGAAGGTAAAATTGACAGGCCTTAGGAACAGATTGGATTTGGGAGTGAGAGCTGAGAAAGAGTGAGGAGTTGAGAATGACATGTAGGTTGAGAGACTAGGTAACTGGGAAGATGATGGTACCTTGACTGTAATAGAGAAGTTTTAAAGGGGGAATGGTTTGACTTGGGAGAAGGTTCAGTAAAGAAGACTGAGAAGGAATAGTCAGATATATAGGGGGAAAACCAGGATATGAGTGTCCAGAAAATCTAGAGAGACAAGAGTATTGAGGAGAAGAGTGTGGCAGTGTCAAAGACTAGAAAGATCAAGAAAGATGAAGATTCAGAAAAGGTCTTTAGATTTGACCATTAAAAGATTGTTAGTAACTTTGGAGTGAGCAATTTCAGTTGAATGATGAGATCAGAAGCCAGACTGTAGAAAACTAAGAAGAGAATGAGAAGAAAAGATGTGGCGGCACCTATTATAGATGGCCTTCTCAAACAGGCTGGCCACCCAAGGACAAGAGATATGAGATGACAACTAGGATCAAATGAGGTGTGAGTTTTTTTATTTGTTTTTTGATGATGGGGAAATCCAAGCATGTTTGCAATGAATAGTGAAGCATCCAGTAGACAGAGAGAGATCTAGATAAGTGAGAGTGAGAATGATAGATGAGGCAGTCTGCTGGAGAACATTGGATGTGATGGGATCACTTGTTCATGCAGAGGGGTTTGATTTGGCAAGAAGGGTCACCTCTTCATGTGAGACAGGAGTAAAGAAGGAGATAGTGGCAGAACACATTTGGTTGAGGTGAGAAGAAGAGGAGGCGAAATGAGGGCGTTCTCAGTGAATGGCCTCAATTTTTTCAGCAAAATATAAGACATGGTTCTCAGCTGAAAAGATGATGGGGGAAGAGTCATGGGAGACTTGAAAAGGAATGAAAATGTGCTGAATAAGATAATGAATTGATTAAGTTAGTATAAAAGGATTGACTTGCAATGGTAAGGGCCCAGTTGAGATTATATAACATATATTTGTAGTAAATACATCAGCATGGTTCCACAATTTTCTACAGCTTCATTCAGCAGCACATGTATAGTAGTAAGGGCAGCAGATGATAGGAATGATCCAGGACTGAGACGTATTAGGGCAAGGTTGATGATATGATAAGGGAGTAAGGGATACAACAGAAAGGCCAGCATAGAACTGAATTGCTTCAACAAGGGGTGAGGATGAGGAAAGGAGGAGAGTACAGACATGATGGCCTGGGAAAGAACTAAGAGATCAAGGGTTTGGAAGCCATGGGTAGATAAAGAACACAATCAAAGGTTTGGGGTTACAAGGCAGAGAGAGATATGAAATGATTATAGATTGTGATTAGATATGAGAATTTCAGAGATCTTGGACATAGAAGTAGGTAATAAGAAGATTACAGGTATGACCATCATTGTGTGTGCCTAAGGTGGGGTGGAGGAGTAGTTCATGCAAAATGTGTAAGTTAAGGTTGATGTGTTTGAGGGAATATCAATATGTATGTTAAATTCCCTTGTTATGAAGGCAAGAGTTGAGGTAATTCAGAATCAATGGGATGGAGAGGGTATGACTGAGAGGAGTTTGTTAACCATTAAGGAATAAGCATGGACAGTTTGATATTGAATTGCTAATTTTGTTATTTGTGTGGCTTTGACTCCTTATAATGTCTTATTTTCAAAAGATCATTAAGAGATTCTAGATTGATATTCTTTTGTTTTCTGGCTTCTTTTCCTCTTGTTTCTTTTTTGTTGCTTTTAATTGGGAAATACAGCAGTCATTTTTATGTTTCAAGTACCCACAAGACATTTTGGAATCTTCTAATGACTTTCCACACTTCTGCAATAACTCTCTCAAGTTGCTTCTGCCAAGGTTGTGTGTAATGCTCATCCTTAGAGTCTACCATGTCAGTGGGTGCTGCATATACTTTTATGTGCAGGTCATGAAAAAATTTTACATTTTATTCTTTCTGTCAAATATCATAGGAAAATGATGGTTAAAACCATCCAAGATGATAATAGAATATATCACTTTTTTGAATTATGTTATTTAGGTATAATTGATATATCTGTTGGATTCATGCCGTCAAACTTAAAAAGGGCTTTTCAGAATTTCATGTACATCTCCTTTTCAAATCTTATGATACTTTGACACTATTTTTGTTATTTATTTCATTATTAGTAATAAAATATGGAATTTTCCTTAAATTAAGATGTTTAATGATGTCAGTTTTTTTAACTTTTCGTTCTTTAGTGACTCCTTCATTTATCTTTTTTTTTTCTAATCTAGGCTTAGGGATGAAGTTTTTTCATGGTTGTCCCATACTAATCAGTAATCCACTGTTCTATGACTTGAAGTTGAGAGTACCATGGGAAAAAAAAAAGCAGCATTAAGCCTTTGTCTATAAATGGTGGCATCTATTTCCAATTTTATTAATATACAGTATTGACAAACAATTAAATCATTCATTCTTTTAGCCCATTTTATACACATTCAGGGTTTGCGCAGTTTAGTGGTCAACACTAACCTATTTCCAGCAGATGGGTCATTGATATCTTAGATTTGGTCTAATGTATTTTGCCTTGTTGTGGAACCAGCACATTATAGAGTACACCAAAACATCAGAAAATACAACTTACTCCATTATCCTCCATGTCATATCAATTATAATGATAGTTATGAGTAGGACCAACCTGAAAGCCAGTGCTACTCTATTTCTTAGATTCATAGGAACAAATTCATCACACTGGCTCAGGTGCTAACCCAATCAACAGTATCATTACTGGACAATTGTGCAGTACTTCAAAGTTCCTGCCAGACCTTCATGACTACTATCATCATCACTATCATCATTATCATCACCATCATCACTATCACCATCATCATCATCATCATCACCATCACCATCATCAGCATCAAAGTCATCATCACAATCACCATCATCATCATTGTCACCACTACCACACCCATCATCATCATCATTATTAATGATAATGGATAATAATAGATCTTAAAGATACCAAAGCAAAACCTTTACATGATGATGATGGTGATGATAGTGGTGATGATGATCATAGCTCTTTTAGGTTTGCAAAGTACTTCATATGTTCTTTCATTTGATTCTCACAACAATCCTGTGGGATAAGTGCTATTCCAGTTTTATAGGTGATGAAACTGAGGCTGAGATGAGTTAAGCAAATTGTTTCAGGTATGTGTCTAAGGCAGAATTTCAATTCAAGTCTTCCTCACTACATTTCCAAAATTCAATCCACTATGCCACCATGATGACTTACAAAGAGTTTCCACAGTACATCATACAACATAGGTTGGGCTTAGATGATGGTGATGATTATTAGCATCACTTATTAGAAACCAAGTAGGAAAAATGCTTAGGGGCAGCTAGGTGGCACAGTGGATAGAGCACTGCCCCTAAAGTCAGGAGGACCTGAGTTCAAATCTGGCCTCATACCAAATACTTGACACTTATTAGCTGTTTGACCCTGGGCAAGTCACTTAACTACAATTGCCTAAAAATTAAAAAAAATTATTAGTAGACAGACTGTGATATGCATTTAGATGGAGAACCAATACATACATCATGGACAGTCATTATAAGTGGAAAAGAAAATGACTGGATCCAGACTTGAAAAGAAGTTAGGAAATAGTCCAGATTGTCTTTGGACATAAAACAAGGTCATCTTTTTAACACTAACATTCTTCTAGATGTTATATGCCTGTGAGTCATATAAAGACCTGAAGTTGATGATCACCTAAAGGGAAACAGAAGCATGAGTAAGCGGCAACACATTACTAATGAAGGATGATTGAAAAGAAGGTTTGCAAAGTATGTCACCAGAGAAATGTATAGCTGGCAAAAAATATAGATGGGCTGTCCATGTATTAAAAGCAAAAGATAACCCATGAGCTGCCTGCATGCTCAATTGGAACCCACAAAATAAATGACAAAAGAATGAATGGGATGTTAGTCATTCCCATGATATTGTGTAGGTGAACCCCAAGTAGTAAATGTATGGAAAGACATGAACAGACTCTGTAAGCATAGGTTGCAATTTACATTGTTGGAAGAAATACTTAAATTGATGAGATTGCAGGTGCTTTGGATTATTGGAGCTAGAAGGGGGCTTTTTGCTCTTTTGTTGACTGAATTTCACGTAAGGCAAAAGATATGGATGGCATACATAGTAGGTGAAAGTAGCCCACAATATATTACTAAAGATAATTTGTATGTCAAAAGTGTTATAAAAGAAATACCTGAAGGCACTTAAGTACCAAAAGAAGATGTGTAAGTCATGAAAGGAGTGTCCAATTTAACAGATGGAAAGTCCCAATGCTGCTGGATACCCATGGAATATTAAAGGAAGCAAAAGAAGGATGATGGTGCAATGAGCAATTAGATTCTAAATGGGAAATGTATGGAAAATCAAGGTTAAAAATTTCATAGGATGGAAAGGAGTGATACACTGTGATCTGCACTGAAGATGGCCCACATTGTTAAGATCATGAATACCTCCAAAATATGGAAGTAAATACACACTAGGTCAAGTGTTTTTAAACTTCTTTGTGTCTTAGACCTTTTGGCAGTCTGGTGAAGCTTATGGAGCCTTTCTCAGTATAATATCTTTAAATATATAAAATATATAGTATTACCAAGGAAACCAATTATGTTAAAAAGTTATTAAAATATTTTAAAGTACAAATTTGTGATACATTAATCTATGTGTTTGTACATTAAATAACAGGACACTTAAGACACTTAAAATTTAGAAAAGTTAAAGTTAAATTTTATTTTTAAAGCTGTATCAGCAACAGGGTTTTTATTGTTTAGCTTGAAAAAGAGCATTAAACTGTGGGACACTCTTTAGCCACAAAAATTGCATATCATATTGGATGTCCAATCAATTTTTTTTTTATTTTAACGGTTACAGATGGTGAAAAACTCTATTCAAAAAGATATGTTGTTAAAAATATAAGTAAAATTTCCACAACTTGCTTTACAAGGTGAAAAAAATAGGCTTCTCTAAAAGCACTTGGATTCTCCAAGGCTTTTTGAGTTAAGCTCCAATTTCAGTTATTTTTTTGTCCTAAGA
>NW_020954552.1:3677654-3678811 GCF_900497805.2 Vombatus ursinus
CAAAAAAGATCAATGCGTTCTTTGTTGGCTAAGTCAACATCTTCAATATACTTTATATCAAGTAAAAAGACTTTTGAATCTATGATTCAATTTGAATCTATGATTCAATTGAATCAATGATTCAATATCATCAAGAAAGAAATAGTTTTTGAAAGTTCTGAAATGTTTGCAGGTGTTTGCAGATTTATTTTTTCAAAGAAATTGGCAGAGAATTTTGTATCTCAACTACATCTTGGCAAAACACTTCCTTCAGCATTGAAAGTTTGCAATGATGCTGACCTCGACTCTCTTCTTCCATATAAGCACTGCAGCCAAGAAAGTTTAAAATATTTCAGTGGCATTCAACACAGTTACTTCAGAATCTTGAATTGAAAGATTTATGTTATTCATATGGTTAAAAATATATACCAAGTAAAATAATCAATGGATAAAATCCATTCTTCCAAAGGTGGGTTTTCTCCTTCTTACAAAAAAAATAAAATTTCTTCCTTTAGTTTGAACAAGAACTTCAAGACTTGCCCTCTTGAAAATCAGCAAAATTCTGTGGGATAGAGAAGTACTCATTTCCAGACAAAAATCTTTTAAAAATGTGATAACTCAGAGACCTGATTCTGATAAAGTTGATGACTTTTATGACTGTTCACAAAACGTCTTTGGGGCATGGTGGAAGAGTCATTGTTTGCCAGTGCATATCTGTGTAAAAAGCAATGAATGATGTCTATATAAAAAGCTTCCTTTTTTCATTAAAGTTGCAAAACCAGATGCATTACCAAGCATCACAGGAACTCCATCTGTGCAAAGAAAAGGAAGCTTTTCTTTCCAAAGTTTTGTTTGCCAAAAAAATCTTTTTACAATAAAAAAAAGCCACTGGCCTTTGTAATATACAAAAGGAACTCACAAAATAAAAATTCTCCTATAGCATTAGCATATAAGTAGCAAGCAAAATGAGATAGCTGGCTACATTGAAAGATGTCTGTAGGGGAAGTGTGAGGTTGCCAATTATCAATGATCTATTTTAAAATGTTAAAAGAAATATCAAACAAAACTGTTCTAGAATGAATTACATGATTTAACAATAAAATTACTTCTGAAATTTTTATTCTTCTATTCCACTCGACAAACCAACTCAACCAAGTCTGGATGATTTTATGCTTCTT
>NW_020954552.1:3678821-3691711 GCF_900497805.2 Vombatus ursinus
AAGAAGAAGAAGAAACAACAGCATACCTTTACTAAGGGTCTCTAACAATAGGTAGAGGTAGTCCAGTTTCCCAGTCATATAGGGCTATGTTCGAACAATGCAATAAAGTTTTCTCACAATTCCCATAGTTGAATAAAGTTTTGTCACAAGACAAAAATTGGACCAGACCCATAATTCAATAGAAAGGGAACTGAGCTAGATTCAGAAGTGAGTCACAAGATTGAGTCAGTGTGGTTCACTCAATTCCCACACCCTGATGGTCAACTACAGGTAGGACCTGAGTAATGCTCAGGAATGAATCCACTGTATATTTCTATTGGTCTGGAACCAATTACTATATAAACATCATTATAACTTCAAATAGTCCAAATTCAAATATGAAAATTACTTGATGGGATTCATTGTTTGCGCTAATTGACACCTAACTGTATGACCAACTCCTGTGATATATTTTTCCAAGTTTAGTCAAGTTCTCTCTTGGACAATACACATAAATTCCATCAAAGACCCACACATGAAACCTTGTCATCTTGGCAGAATTGCCAGAACTTGGGTTCAACTGGTAGAGTCTTTGAAAATCCAATACACTTTCCATAGCATGGTGAGACATCAAAGTAGCACTTTAGTGGAGGATTCTAATTAAATATTCCATTAATATTTATGCATCTGTACTCACATGGACACACACACACTCACACTTCAACTTTTGTACCCCATCGAGTTCCTTAATGAAAGTGAAACCATAAAATACATAGTCTTCATACTTCTGTTTCTTCCACATTTCAATTGTAATCATATCTGTGAAATATGTATATATAAATATATACTAATTAACATATCAATTACTTGTTATATATAGATTTATAAAAACTCAATTACCATGAAAAATATTCAGCCTTAAAATATTTTGAATTAAATATTTTATTTTACCATATATATACATGTGTGGTGTATATATATATATGTATATGGCATATATGGTGTATATGGTATATGCATATATATGGTATATATGCATATGGTATATATATGTAAATGATATATATGGTATGTGTGTATATGGTATATATGTGGTACATGTGTATATGGTATATATATGGTAAAATAAAATATTTGATTCAACTGATATTTTAAGGCTGAATATTTTGTATGGTTCTTGAGTTATTTTATGAATCTATATATAACAAATAAATGATATGTTAATTAGCAAAGTATAAAGTATTCAAGAACAACAAATGGCAAGTAAAACAAGGTAGGTTAGAATTTCTTCAAAGTTTCAACACTTATATTGGCTTTTAGATCTCCCATAGACACACAGATTATAGCAGTAGCTCGGTAGTTACGTCCTTCCTGAAATTCAGCTATTATTGTATGTTTTCACATGGTTATTTCCTAGAAATAATGGTTCTAATTTCTGATATTTTTCACAATTTTATCACAAAGCTACTTTTTTTTTAAATGCAGGGTATTTTTATGGAAAAATAAAACACAAACACCACTTCTAAAACATACTATGTGTGCATGTCATGTTATAACAGTTATAAACATAAAGAAAAAAATGAAAGAATCTCTCCTCACAGAACTTGTAACAATGTACATGACCTGTATAACTGTCTAATCTGTTAGTAATAATAAATTACTTTAAATAACAAACTTCAACAGTTATCTCAACCACCAGATGCGTTTGAACTTGCCTAGTCTATACTCATTGCCAGTGGAACTATCTCGATTAAGGAAAATGACTCACTGCCTTCAGTGTCTTAAACAACAAACAGCTGTAGGTAGGAAATATTAGAAAGCATTGTGGATGTCTGGGAACACAAAACTTCACTATTTTGTGGCTGAACTTGTACTCATCACAGTTCTGGCTCAATAGTTGGTCAGCCATGTCTGTAACATGAGCATTTGTGGACAGGACACCGTGATTATAGTAAATGTTGGTAATTCTGATAACTGTTGTAATTTTGAAGTAGCCATGAGCATAAATGATATTCTTAGATATTTCCAACAGCTGTAATGTAACAAGAAAATATTTGTGGTTTCTTTTGGTAACAAAGGCAGTTAGGTAGCAAGGTGGATAGACCAGTGGACCTATGTATATATACATATATGCATATACATATATATATATATATATATATATATATATATATATATATACACAGAGAGAGAGAGAGAGAGAGAGAGAGACTAAATAATAGCACTCACTTTCCAGGATTGTTGAGAAAATAAAAAGATATTTGTAAAACACTTTGCAAACCTTAAAGCTCAATATAGATGCTATTATTAAAATCACAGGTGTTGCTAATACTAGTGATTTGTTTCACTATGTTGTAATTAAAAGAAATGCTACATTTCACTTAGAAGCAAATGAAAATAAAGTTGTAATTTTTTTTCCTTTCCAAGTTTATGGACTCCTAAAATCAGTCAATGGAACCTATGCACCAGATGCACACTTGCTTGAGAGTGACTGCCCCCAAACTCATGTCAGCTTCCTTGCCCCTATTTTTAGTCACAATTGGTAAGAATTGCTCTCTGCCCCTTCTGAATTCTCAATGACCAACAGGAAAGATGATGTAGCACTTAGTTTTGACAAAGTGTTCATGATTACATGGTTTTGTAATTGTTAAAAATTAATCAATTTCAAAGTAAAAATAGTAACCAATTTCAAAATAAAAATATGAACCCACTAGTTCCTTTGTCCTGAAATAAGGGGCTAATTTAGGTCCAGTTCTATTTTAGGTTAGAATCAGATATTTCCCAAAATCAATATTGTGATTAGAAATAGAATTATCAAAAAAAAAAAACAAACCAGTATGACAGCTTAACAAAGGTCAGAACTCTCCACCTATAGGGAAATGATATACGACTTGTTAGCTAGGATCAATACGGAAGGTATGTTTTGCAACGATCGCCTTTTACCAACTAGATTTACTCGTGCCTTTGGGCCTTAACTTCAGTAGGACATGTGAGTCTCTGGTGAATGAAAGAATGCTTTAAATTAGAGAACATCATTAGTTCAAACCTTTGAAGATCAGAAAACATCATCTCAAGGGCAATTAAGCACAGAGCAGAGCAATCTCATTCAAGCGGCCATATTCAAGTAATGTTTGTGATTGAATTATGGTAGATTACCTAATACCCTTTAATGTCTTGCTCAGCAGTTCACCCTAACATTGAAAAACAAAACACAGAAATATATAAATCAAATTAACTGCACTCATCAAAGAATTCAGAAACTTTTTTTTCCATTATTGAGTCTCTGTTCATAAGTGGCCAATTTCACAAACTAAAGAATGTAAATAATGGTGTTGGAACCTTGGGGCAACACTCAGAATTTTTTAAACATCTGCATTGGTGTACTTAGAAAACATGTTTTCTAGCTTTTAAAAAGTGCCTAAGTTTTATGGAATGGAGCCAGGTGAAATATTAGTAGAATAATCGGCTCTCCTGAACTGACTCTGATGTTCCCTTATCACTAGGGAAGCAATAAATTCTGAGGAATCAGAAGGGATCTGGAAGTCTTCCTACAGCATGACTTCACTGGATTTGATTATAAAGAAAAAAAGAGAGAGGGAGAAATGTCTCAAGCATGCCTTCTAGTCATTTCTTTTAAGGTAGCCTTATAGAGGGCCTCTGGAATCAGACATGACCTTGAAATTCATGCAAATCACATAATTCCTCTGAGCCTCAGTTTGCCAATTTGTAGAATGAAGATTATAACAGCTACACTATCTGTCTGCACACGTCATCCTGAGGAAAGTATTTGGTAAGCTGTCAAGTATTTGTTATTCTTATCATTATTATTAATTTATTATTATTTTTTCATTTTGCCCTGACCAGGTCTTCTTTTAAAGGTCCCTTCCTTCACAGAGCAAAGGCAAATAGATGCCAAAGGAAGGAAAAAACACTGTTATATGAAACATCTTCTTGTATACTACTGCTCAGCCAAAAAGATACTACAGGCATGTGACAGGAAGGAAGAAACAGAAAAGGCTTTTGTGTTGGGTGAAAATCTAGTTTCTCAATTTACTCCTGATCTTCTCTTCCTTTATTATCTACTTTCTTTTCTTTCCCTTTAATTACCATCATCTTCTTCCCAATCACTGATTTTGTAAATTGTTCTAAAAGACATCCAAGTCTCATCTTCCTGAGTTCAAATCTGGTTTCAGATACTTACTAGCTTTGTGACCCTGGTCAAGTCCCTTAACTCTGTGTGCCTCAGTTTCCTCATCTGTAAAATGAGCTGGAGAAGGAAACAGCAAACCACTCCAATACCTCTGCCAAGAAAACCCCAAAAGGAGCCATGAAGAGTCAAACACAACTGAAATGACTGAACAAAGTTGTCAATTACAAATTGAGTCCTAGTTTGTCTTCTTACTACTTATTAATTGTTTGAAGTTCAACTTCCTCACCTGTAAAATAGGGATACTAATGTTTGCATTTGGTAATTCAAAGTGTTGTTGTAAGTATCAAATGGGATCACGTATTTAAACTCTTTGTAAAAGATAAAGCTAGTGCTTTACAAACATGAGTTATTCCATTATTATATTAAGTAAACTTCTAAGAAAATTTCTGAATATTAAAATATTTCTATCAACATTTTTTATAAATATATGTATATATGAATAGTATAGCTAATATTTTAGCTAGGTGGGGCAGTAGATATAGCACCAGACCTACAGTAAAAAAAGATTCAAGTTCAAATCAGGCCTCAGACACTTACTAGAGGTGTGACCCTGGCTAAGTCACTTAACTTCTGTTTGCCTCAGTTTCCTCATCTGTAAAATGGGGATAATAACAGTAGCTACCTTGCAGGGTTGCTATGAGGCTCAAGTAAGATGATAATCGTTAAGTGCTTAGCACAGTGCCTGACATATAATAGGTGTTACAGAAGCAGCTAGATGGTTCAGTGGATAGAGCACTGGGCTTGGAGCTAAAAAGGCCTGAGTTCAAATTTAGCCTCAGATGCTTACTAGCTGTGTGACCCTAGGCAAGTCACTTAATCTCTGTTTGCCTAATGCCCTGGAGAAGGAAATCACAAATTATTCAGGTATTCTTGCCAAGAAAACCTGATGGGGGTCACAAAAAGTTGGACACAATTGAACAATAGCAATAAATATAAGTGCTAGTTTTTATGATTTATTATTAAACTATCAGTTATTTAACTTTCAAAAAAATGTTCATTGAAAGGCAGCAAGTTATAGTGGTTAAAGGGCCAAGCTTAAATTCAAGAATTAAATTTTAAATTAAATTAAGTTTTACTTGTGACAATGAGTCACTTAACCTCTTAGTTCCCCCAGTCATTATAGAAGAGTTACCTTTCCACATCTGTGGTGGAAAATTTCCATACCAGGAGTTCACTATGCCAACAAAATCAAAGGCTTGAATCCTGCCCACCCTACTCCCTGAAGGCATCAATATTAGCTTAATTTTTTTATTAAATGTACAGTAAGAAATACATTAGTAAAAAATTTTGGTATTTATTTTCAAATATACTCTGGACTGTTTTGTGGGGAGAGACTGTGGTTTTTCATTGACTGAAGTTCTGCCAAAAAGGGAGTGGGGGGTAAGGTGAGGGGCTTCCCTACTGACAGATATAAGTAAAGAAGCCAAGAACGTGGGCTAGATGGATGAAGGGTCATCACCTAGCCTTCTTAACTTATTTCTTTTTCTGGCTCAGATTCATTCAAATGATAGGTTAGTCTAACATTGGTGGACTCTGGCCCACTCTCTGAGAGCCAGATCTGTTACATTTCTTCTGCCCCCAACTCCCACCTTTAGGGAGTTAGGGGGTGGTGGTCATGTATTCTCTATTCTCTGTTCCTCCATTGGTTCCGCAATTAGCATTTCCAGTTCCATTTAATCACTTAATGGTTAAGTTAGCTTTTGAAAAGGAATGTTTACTTCAAAGGTATAAGACTAACAAAGGTACAACCACCCAGCACCTCCAGGCCATAATTCCTCCTACCGTATTTCACTCTCTAGGGAAGAATAGGTTTCTAGATTAGTTCAGTTCCTACATAGCATTAGTCCCACCAAATTAAGTCCAAAGCCCTACCATGTGCTTGCCTCCTAGCAGCCGGGCTTCTTAGAGTTTCTTTGATAGACTGGCTGTAACAGAGAGCCTGGTATTCTGGGCTCCAAGATCCCCATGCCTTGAGCTTCTGGGTCAGGGATCGTACTACTTGAACCTAGAAGTGAAAAAGACAAACAGAACAGAGCCCCAGATTTGTTTCTGGAGGTCATGTGGCCTGAGGGTGGGGGTAGGAGCTACATATGACCCTCTGTCTCTGCCATCTTACCACACAATATCGCATGCTGAGAATGACTGAGTCTTTCACCCTTGAATGCTGCAGGGAAGAGAGACAGAGACAGATGCAGCAGATACTGACACAGAGACAGAGACAGCAGATATAGACAGACACAGGAGACAGAGACAGAAAGAGATACCATCCTAGTCAGGTGGTTTTAAAGATGCAGCCAATTCTGGCTACACAGCCAATGCAAAAATATTTCTCCCAATCACATAGCAAACCGACACAGAATGTCCAAGCATACACATCAGTTCTCCTTGTGTGCCAGAAGCAGGTCTACAATATTTCTAGGAGAGTGTTGTCATTTTAGGTGGTCTCATACTGAGACCACCTTCCCACCCCCTACCCTTACACCACAGATGATCTTGGAAATGGCTAATCTTATTTTAGATAATTGTTTGTAACAGAAGACTATGATCTTAGTCCAGGCAGGGGCTGAAAAGGAAAACTTACTTTTTATGATAACCAAGAACTAAAGGAGAAAAAAGTAGGAGCCCACTGGAAGAACATCAAGAATTCTGAGGAACATTGGGAAGACATTGCTGATGCAGAGTGAACTAAGCAAGACCAGGAAAACAATGTATACAATGTCTGGCACATAGGAGGTGCATAATAAATGTTTATTGACTGATTGTGATATGTTCTCAAAGTTGATCGATATATTGGTTAGTTTTACTGAGCTACTTTTCTCTGTTTCTTTTTTTATTCTTTATTATAAGGGATGGCTATCTGGATAGCAGATGGGAATATTTTAAGCTATGAAAGTGATGTCATAAATCTGTTTTTGCTTTTCTTTTTAAAGAAAAGACAATCTTAGTCTGGTGACATTATACCTAGCTTTTGTTAGCTGAGTATGGTAGTAAAAACTAGAAAGGTATCAGCAAACCCTAATTGAGAGGTTCCAGTACACTGGAGCTGAGATGACTGTCAGGGGGCCCTAAAGAGAGAAGCTCATAGTATAGATGAATGTTCAGCAGAGATAATATATGTGCTCAGGAGCTAATAAACAGCAAACACCATGGGACCACTGGAAGTTAGTGGAACAATTCTCACCACAAGAGGATCTAAGGCAAGTATAGCAATGCATAGCAGAGATTATGCACAACAGAAACCCGCAGTCACTATGAGACCAGCAGAGACCAGTGGGACAATGAGACAGGCAGAGACATCAAAACCAGCAAGAAACAGGCCCAGTGAGAGCAGCGTGATGATATCAACCAGGGATGTCAATGGTCCTACAGGGTAAGAGGTGTGAATTGTCCTTTCCAAACATAAGCTGGAGAAGGAGATGGCAAACCACTCCAGTATCTTTGCCAAGAAAACCCCAAAAGGGGTCACAAAGAGTGGGGCATGACTGAAAATGACTGAACAGCAACAAGCAACAAAGCATGTGAAGGAATTGCTGAATGAATGAAAAAAAAGAGTACAAATGTAAAAAAAAAAAACCAAGACAGTCTCTGTTCCCAAAGAGCTTATCTTCTAATAGGGAAATATAATACATAAAGGAGAACAACAGCTAAGAAGGGATGGTTTTTAGGACCCTTTCAAAGGGTCCCTTTAAAGGAGGGACCCCTTTAAAAGGGTCATGCTAATTTGGTTACTGTTCTCAGAGCAAGAGGTAGAAAACATGTATTTATATGGTGGTGGTGCCAGCGGATGAGGGAAGAGGTTGACACTCAACAGCATGAACGTGGAATGCATTGTGGAGCATTAGTTGGGGGCTGGAAATGGCAGTGGATTTAGCTAGAAGGGGAGGTAGCCTTTCCTATTAGCCTGAAACCACACCACAGTTCCACCTATGTCTACTTGAAAAATCAGTTCTGCATGCAACCGATATATAAGAACAAATTTAATCAAAATATATATGACGAGATCAGTCAATCAGGGAGATAGAGAATCCTACAACTGAATTCCACAACCTTTGTTGCATCTACTGGCATGAAGGTCCATTGGGTTTTTAAGCCATTCCCCTTCATAACCTTTTGGGATATAATATTCATATAACATTGTTAAATTATTTACCACCTGTGTAACACAGACAAGTATCTACCTTACAATGTCATTTTGGACATCAAATGAGATAATATTTGTAAAGTGCTTTGAAAACCTTAAAGTGCTATGTAAATGAGAGCTACCATAATCTAGGCCTCTACATAATGGAGTGGATAGAGTGCTGGACTTGGAGTCAGGAAGACCTGAGTTTGAGTCCAGCTTCAGACATTTACTAACTATGCAACCCTGGGTAAGTCACTTAACTTCTCTTTGCCTCAGTTTCCTTATCTGTAAAATGGGGATAATAATAACACCTACCTCCCTGGTTTGTTATGAGAATAAAATGAAATATTTTAAGTGCTTTGCAAACTTTAAAATCCTATATGAATGACAACCATTATTATCATAATTGAACCGATTAGAAACAACTATGGGAACAATCACATCAACAGCTAAGGTATAATTGATAGAATTAAACTGTAGAAAAAATTTCCATAAAAGTATATCTGGGGCCAGAAATGGAGACCACATTAAAATTAAAAATTAACTTGAAAGTATAAATAAACATCCAGCATTTGGCAAAAGAAACATAAAACCATTTCACCAAAATCATGTCAAAGAACCAATGTCTCCTGCTTTGCAAACAAATGTTTTGGCTTCCCTTCAACATTTCCAGGGTTTAGCAGCAGGAGACCATTACCCTGTGACAATGTTCAGCTCCACAGACATTATCTCCAATTAACAAGTTCCAACTCTAAAGATTTCTCTTTTACTGAAATAGGTGTTACTTGTGAATTAAATAACCACTGAAGTTATTTTACTAATGTTTTTGAGAGAAGACTATCATCTGTTATACTTGGTAATATTACACGGTCCTATAAAGCTTTATAATAAAAGCAAGTCAAGAGAATGCTTTATAGCTTGCGAGCCTCTTTTAAACCATGACAGCCAAACTCCAGTCTTTATATATAGTTCTTCTCAGAGACAGCTTTCTTAACCAAAGAACCTAACTAAATAAAATCCTCCCCAAGTTGACTTCGCCAAGACTGTATGAATGTTTCAAATTTACAAAATAAAGTAAGTACAAATGAAACATTTATCATTTATAATACATGATGTTTTCTGTCTCATTTCAGAAGGTATTATGGTAATAATTTTGGATTTTAGCCAAGTGTTTAGTGGAGGAATTTTTACATCCTCTGAATAGACACATTTATAGCTTTTAACTACACACTGTATTGGTCTTATCAGTGCATAGCAGGAAAATGATTAAAATATTCCAGGCAAACTTAAACTTGGTCGTCTTTAGGTAGAAATGAAGCATCACTCTGGGCTGAAACCTCCAATTATATAAGATAGGAAGTCACAGAAAGACATCAGATCCTACACTGCCAGTCTACATGACAGATGGTGGTGTCTGGCAATGCCTTTTTTATAACAGAAAAATATTATTATAAAAATATCCACAGAAGACATTTTTAGTTCCTTAACTAAATCATGGAAGAATTAGAGATTTCTACAGAAATTGGAGGCTTAATATTGAGTAGTATATGGCAATAGTTTTCTATGAAATGCAATGGTTTAGAACACTGTCATTTCTTAGAGCGTCTCTAGCAGCCTAAAGTCCTTAGCATTCTTATCTGTCTTTGTTGCTATCTCCTTAAATTCAACCAGAATGTATATATTTTTATAAAAGATTTACTTTCCACCATACTGTGTTGTGGTGCCCTGAACATCACATTTCAGCCCTCTACCCCATTATTACAAAGGAATGACAAACATCACAAAGAACATTTTTCCTTACAGATGAAGTTTTTTGAAGGTGGAATCCTCCTGAGAGCCACACTTGTGAGTGACATGTTCTTATGCATGTTGTATTTTGTGTCAGGACAATTAGCATATTCTTCTCATTTGTAAAAAGTAACAATGGCTGACAGCTGAACATGTATGGAAATGATGGTCTCTAAAAATGACTGTGAGAAAGGCAAACCAGTCCTCTTGTGGAATGAGATAGAGTACCACCACCTTTGTGATCATATTCAAGAACTGATGGAGTGGGTGGAAACTCCCATGCGATTATGTCCCATTCCCGACTCCTGCTCAGAAACACCAAAATGTTCAGTATTTGTTGCTAGAGTGAGGGGAGGAAGAACCCTAGGCATTGGCTAAATGACAGGAAGAGTAATAGAAGTAATCTGCACTTGTTTTTGGAAAAGTATTCTCATGATGTAGCAATACAGTAGTAACAAGGTCCTCAGAAGTTTTCAAAGGCTCTCTTTGATTCTGCATCTCCTAAATTTGCTTAAGTATTTCCTGTATTACATGAATTTGTATGACCAACTGATAGCATAACTGTGAGCCTACCAACATTAGTCCCAGTACCAGAAGTTAGGCTGCTAGATAGAACGGACATTCACTTTAATTCAATTCAAAAAGGATTTATTAAATGCCTACTATGTGTCAAGTGCTATGCTAGGCACCAGAAATGCAAACACATTAAAAAAAATAAAAAGCAAACCCAGTCCCTATCTTCAAGGAACTTTAAATCTACTGGGCAGATATAACACAAATATAGATGAGTAAATACAAGTGATCTGAAGAATGTAAGACCACTAGCAATTAAGGTGAGGCAGGAGATGAATTAGGGAACATTTTACCAAGGATCTGACATCTGAGCTGAATCTTCATTTTATTTTTATTTAATTATTAATTTATGGAATAAAATGAGCATTTCCATAACATAGTATAATAAAAAAGATTACAATTGAAACTTTAAATCTATTAAGTATAACTTGCTAATCCTTTTAAATGTATAATAAAGTTATTATATCCATTTCTTTTTTCTTTCTTTTTTTTTCTTTTCCCCATTCCCCTGCCCTAGTTCTTGACAAGGATTATAACAAGAGTCATGAAGGGGGTAAATTCCAGACATGGAGAATGTCCTTAATTTCATCTCCACTAAGAGTCTCCGAAGACTCAAAAGGTAAAAAGTGAACTTATAGGCAAAGGAGAAAAAAAAAATGTTCACAGGACCAATTTTGGGAAACTCTTGGGCAGGGATAGGCTGGTAAAATGTTTATAAACTGGCTCCCTGCAAACAAAATAAAAAATACATACCTATGAGACACTTAATTTAAAGGTATATTGTTAACATTTTCTCTATCATTTTCTTAAGTCTGGATAATCAACAAAACAATTTTTTAAAAAGCTCTGATTTGTCATTTTTGTCAATTTCCAAAGTGTAAATGTCCACAGTAAAAGTTTAAACCCTGGCTTTCCAACTGGCTCCAGCATGCCTTGTATGTTGGGGTTCACTGAGCTGTATGATGTCCTGGTAAAGGATCTAAGAAAGTGTTTGCCTCCATCATGGGACAGGAGCACTGTTTTCATTCAGTACCATATCACTGCTTCTTTGACTACAGAAATTTCAATTAAAGCATCAGAAATTAGAATGCTTGAAACTTTCCCTATAGTCTCTCTAAGTCCTAGTATTTACACTGGTGAAGAGAGATCCTAAAGCAATTCCTGGCTACAAAGATTTAATGAAATTTTAGTGGTAGTAATATACTGGGCATAAGTAAATGATGAACCTGAGGATTTTCAGTTTTCTTTCTTTTTTTAAATTATTAATTTATTTATTTTTAGTTTTCAACATTCACTTCCATAAAATTTTGCATTTTGAATTTTCTCCCCCAACCCCTCCCCAAGATGGTGTGCAATCTGATATAGGCTCTACTTATACATTCATATTAAACGTTTTCACATTAGTCATGATGTAAAGAAGAATTAGAACTAATGGGAGGAACCATGGGAAAGAAGAAACAAAACAACAAAAAAAAAGGAGAGCAAATAGTATGCTTCCATCTGCATTCAGACACCAAAGTCCTGTCTCCGGATATGGATAGCATTTTCTATCACAAGTCTTTTGGAGTTGTCTTAGATTCTTACATTGCTATGAAGAGCCAAGTCTATCAAAGTCAGTCTTCACACTGTTACTGTGTGTGGCTGTTATTGTGTGGCTGTTACTGTGTACAACATTCTCCTGTTTCTGCTCATTTCACTCAACATCAGTCCATATAAGTCTTTCCAGGTTTTTTTTGAAGTCTGCCTGCTCATCATTTCTTATTGCACAATAGTATTCCATAACATTCATATACCACAACTTTTTCAGCCATTCCCCAATTGATGGACATCCCCTCAATTTCCAATTCTTTTCCACCACAAAAAGAGTTGCTATAAATATTTTTGTGCATGTGGGTCCTTTTCCCATTTTTAAGTTCTTTTTGGGATATAGGCCTAGAAGTGGTACTGCTGGGTCAAAGGGTATGCAAAATTTTATAGCCCTTTGTGCATAGTTCCAAATTGCTCTCCAGAATGGTTGGATCATTTCACAACTCCACCAACAATGCATTAGTGTTCTAATCTTCTCCAACATTTATCATTTTCCTGTTTTGTCGTGTTAGCCAATCTGATAGGTGTGATGTGGAACCTCAGAGTCATTTTGATTTGCATTTCTCTAATCAACAGTGATTTAGAACATTTTTTCATATGACCATAGATAGCCTTAATTTCTTCCTCTGA
>NW_020954552.1:3691875-3712583 GCF_900497805.2 Vombatus ursinus
TCCATTTTGCATTTCACAATGTTCTCTATCTCTTGTTTGGTCATAAATTCTTCCCTTCTCCGTAGATCTGACAAGGAAACCATTCCTTGCTTTCCTAGTTGGCTTATAGTATCAATCTTTGTATCTAAACCATGCACCCATTTTGACTTTATCTTGGTATAGGGTGTAAGATGTTGATCTATGCCTAGTTTCTGCCATACTATTTTCTAGCTTTCCCAGCAGTTTTTGTTAAATTGTGAGTTCTTATTCCAGAAGCTGGAGTCTTTGGATTTATCAAATAGTAGATTACTATTGTCATTGACTGTTAGTCTTGCCAACCTAACCTATTCCACTGATCCACCACTCTTATTTCTTAGCCAGTACCAAGTAGTTTTGATGATTGCTGCTTTATAACACTATTTAAGATTTGGTACAGCTAGGCCACCTTCCCCTGCATTTCTTTTCATTAATTCCCTTGATATTCTGGACCTTTTGTTCTTCCAGATGAATTTTGTTACTGTGTTTTCTGAGCTTTCAGTTTTCAAGATAAAAGGAAGAGCACCATAAGAGTTAATTATTTGCTTATGCATGTTATACCTATCCCTCAAAAAAAAAAAAAAAAGCCTGCTTATCTATTTATACCCCTAAGTTGAGTAAATCAGCCAATCACGTGATTGTCCTCTCTGGCTCTCTACATAATGATTAAGTACAAGGTTTCTTTCTAGTTACATATCATGCCTATACTCCTGACCCCACCCCACCCCACCCCATCTGTGTTGTAACCAATGTAAATCCCTCGCCTAAAAAAGCTACAAGAAAGACCCTCAGCATTCTCAGCCTGATACTTTAATTGAAATTAAATGTGTATATCAATAAAGCACAACTCATAGCCCTGTGACTTCCTTCTATATTCAACACAGTACTCAGTCTTCAAATCCCAGCTATGAATTGACTTTAATCACCCTACTGTGATCCTGCTGCTTGAGGGAGAACTGTCACAGGGACAGGGCTGAGCCAGGCAGGTCAATTGTCTACTGGACTCTTTATAGGGCAGAATATCTCTGTGGGATGGGTTGATGTGCTAGGCTCCCTGGGATCACTCTTTGATGTTCATATCCAGTCTCCACCACCTCCAGCCTCTTACTCAGTTGGGTGCTGGGGTCTTTTCAGCTAGAGTGCTACTGTTCACTTTCAATAAGCACAGTGACCATTAACCTAGGATTGACAGAAGCCTCTCCTCATTTAGGACCTTGGCTCTGAGGTTTGTCACCTCCAGGTAGGAGGTCTCTTTTTTGACAATTATTCCTAGTTGAGAGCAGGGTTCACCTAGTAAGGACCTTGTTTATGGTGACCAGCAAGTTATACTACCCAGATTCCTACTGGGGTCCTATGCAGATGAGTATCAGAGGCCACAAAGGTCCTGGAGGCATTCTGTGCCCCCTGACAAACCCACTGTCTTTGCTGACCCTTTCATATACATTAGAATTATTCAAGTTTCAGAGATCTTTCAGGGCCTGGAATTTTCCCTTTACATCTGAGATTTACTTTACTTTTCAATATCTCTGTCTTTGCCCCTCAAGACCTTCAACTTGGCTAAATTCTACTTTGTTTAAGTTTTATGTTATTCAATTAACAAATATTTATTTTTTCTCCCTCCTACCTGATCCACACACACACATATCCAATAGAAAGAAAAGTCTTGTTAAAAATATGCATAGCCAAGCAAAACAAATTCCTGCTGCATCTTGAATCTATCACCTCTCAGGAGGTGGGATGCATGTTCACTTGTGGATCCTCTTGAATTATGGTTGGTCGTTGCATTGATCTGAGAACTTTTGCAGAGTCTAAAGGAAGCATCCTCTGATTATCTGTCTCTATCTCTATCTCACTCTTTCTCCATCTCTCTCTTTCTCTCATCATCCAAGCAAGGTTATGGTATGGGTAATAAGTGTTTTGTTTTGTTTCATCCAATTTGCTTTTTCAGTGAAAATGGCTACATGTACCCTTTCCCATTGTGAATTCTGCAGAGGAATCCTTGTAATATTCAAGGCTTGGTATATTTAATATAGTCACCTGTAAAAGGGGAGTATTTTGAACATTAACTATCTTATCTTATTTGAACCCTGTTTACAGCATCTTCCACTATCCTAGCAGACTATTTTGCAGAGCAAAATACCTTACTACTCTTCATAATTTCTTTTTATCTTCGTGCTCCATAGAACCTCAACACATCCTTTAAAAATCATACGAGGGGCAGCTAGGTGGCGAAGTGGATAGAGCACCGGCTGTCAGGAGGACCTGAGTTCAAATCCGGCCTCAGACCAAACACTTAACACTTGCTGTGTGACCCTGGGCAAGTCACTTAACCCCAATTGCCTAAAATAAATAAATAAATAAAATCATAAAACTAGTTGTTCAATAGTGATGGAATTTTTCCTGGTGTTTTTTTTTTTAACTGTCTTTTTTTCCCTGTTTACAAGGGACATACAGTTTGGAAGACCAGATTTCAAAGAATTCAAATAAAGGATAGAAAGGATCTCACTATCTAACTGTGAGTATTATCTAATGCTCTATCCTAGGCCTTCTCTTCTCTCTCCACACTCTCTCCTTTTTCCTCTTCCAGCTCTGTTCCTGACTTTCTAACCATGCCTCCCCTACTGCTGTTTCATTCTAGGACCTCTCTCAGCATCTGGTGCCTCCTCACTTTGGAACAGTCAACCATGGCTCATTCACTATAGAACATCCCTCTTGTAAGGCCCACTCCTCTTCTCTCACTGATGATTTTCTCCTGGAACCTCCATTTGCTGGAAGGCCCCAGACCGTCCTGCCTTCATTCCTCTCCCAGCTCTCTTCCTGACTTCCTCTGGACTTTAAAACCATGCCCCATCAGGTACCTTGATCCCCACCCCCTTTGTGTATTGTCTTCCCATATTAGAATGTCAGCTCCTTTCCCAGCAGGAACTGTTTTTCTTTTGGTTTGTATTTGTATCCAAAGCATTTAGCACAGTGCCTGGCACATGGCAAGTACTTAATTATTGTATTTCCTTCCTTCCATTGCTTCTTTCCTTCCTTCTGTTGTTGACCTCATCAATTTCTACGAACTTACTGTATCCTATGCAGATGACCAAAAAGATCTATACATCCTGCTTCAGTGTCTCCTTCAAGCTTCAGTCCCCTATCACTACTTGCCTATTACATATTTGAAATAGCATATCTTGGAGCATCTTAATCTCATGAGAGATTTCATAATCTTTTCCCCAAAGCTTCCTTTCTTCCAAATATTCCTATTGTTTTCTAAGGTACCAACAACAAAAAGGGATGATCTTCATCAAAAGCAAGCAATTATTTCATTAGAAGGCAGTGTTGTATAGTGGAAGGAACACTGATTTGGGGAAAATAAAAGCAAGCAACCATTAACTCCTGAGGTTGCCTATTTGGAAAACTATGATTGTCAGAGCATTTGTCTTTACATCAACTCCCCAGTTATACCATCTAGAATCTAGATGAAGCAAAAAAAAAAAAATGTCATACTTCCAAGCATATTCAGGAAGACTCAAAAATCAATCTATATAAGTATTCAATCAATGACAAGTATTTACCAAGCTATCTTCTCTTTGCTTTATTGTTCAGTCATTTCAGTCATGTCTGATTCTTTGTGACCCCTTTTGGGGTTTTCTTGGCAAAAAATGGTGGAGTGGTTTGCCATTTCCTTCTCCAGTTCATTTTATAGATGAGGAAACTGAGTTAAGTGATTTGCTTAAAGTCACGTAGCTAGTAAGTATCTGAGGCTAGGTTTGAACTCAGGAAGATGAGTCTTCCAACTCTAGGCCCAGTACTCTTATCTGCTGCACCACCTAGCTGCCCCTTCTCTTTGCTTAGCACTTGCTAAACCATATGTTCCACGAGAACAAGAATTGTGTATTATCTAATACTTCTATTTTAATCTCACAGAATCAAGCACGGTGCTTTTTTTGTGCACAGTAAACAGTAAATGCTTGTCAAACTTTTGTTCTTTATGCTTTAAGTTGTGGAGGACACACAATGGAAGTATCAGATGTAGTCCCTGCTCCCTAAGGATTTTAAATCTAGTCAGAGAAGCCAAGAATTTGAGTTCCATTAATCAATAAACCACAAGGTAATTACCATAAGCACAAATGCAATTCAAACAGGGAAAAGATCATTGTGGATTAGTTTAGTTAGAGGAGATGCCAAGATAAGGTTAAGACTTGAGCTGGATCTTAAGGGACAAGACAATCTGACAGTCACAGTATGGCAGATATCCCAGGCAGGGCATGGAGAACAATAAGAAACACAAAGAATATAGGGGCTGGGACTGACTTTCCCAACCCCAACTGACTGCAGGGTCTGGAAGGAATCAGCTTGTGGTGTACAGGTATAGTTAGAGGACAGTTTGGATGGAATGAAAAGTCCTATGTTAAAGCATAGTGGGAGGGGCAGCTAGGTGGCACAGTGGATACAGCACTGGCCCTGGAGTCAGGAGAATCTGAGTTCAAATCCAGCCTCAGACACATGATACTCATTAGCTGTATGACCTTGGGCAAGTCACTTAACCGCATTGCCTACCCAAAAAGAAAAAAGAATAGTGGGAATGAAGTCAGGTAGTTATGGCAGGCCCAGATGAGGGATGTCTTTGACTTCCAGAATAGAGAATAAAGATTACAGAATTTAAAAAAAAAAAACTCCTCTTCTCTATCACTTACTGGTAAGATTGGTCCTACCATTATTATACATATAGTAGCCACATAATATTATGCTTGATTGACAAAGGAAAGAGTTTGAAAACCCCCTTGAATTCTTTCCCTAAAATAATAATACTTAGATTACAGATAGATATAATACTAGTCTGGTACCCTCTCTCTAAAGAAAGCAGAGCAGCCAGCCTTGTGATACCAATCTCCTGCTCCCTTCCAGACAAGACTCCAGGTTTCCCTTTGAGAGGCATGGGCAAAATTCCAAAGATAACTATTCATGCCTGCTCAAAAGTCACATTTAGACAATCCATGTAGACATACACATAACCTAAATGGGCCACACAACCTACATATGACTTATTGTTATTAAAATATCTGAATTAATGAATAAAAGAACAAACTAATTCTGGTAACAATAAAGCTCAGAAACCTTTTTTTTTACAGATATTTCCAGCTCCCCTAATGGGGCTACTGGATTGTTTCATTGTCTCATCCACACCTGTAAAAAAAAACAAAAAACATACCACTCCGTTCCCTGATTTCCATCTGCTGTTTGTCTGAGGCTCCAACTCCGTTTCCCTTATGACTATATTCCCAGGCTTTGTCTGCCTGTCCACTTGATTAAGCCCACTGTTGAATTAGGCCCCAACTGAGCAGGGAATCAGTGTAGTGTTCCCCTAGCACATTTTTGGTGCATAACGATCATAAATAATTGTTCACAGAAAAATAAAGACTCACACAAAAGACAAGAGGGTGCTTTTCACCTGAACCATTTCCTAGTCCTATTATAAACCTTTGTTTTTCCTCTGCTTTTCCACATGGCATATGTGATTTTTTCACACTCTGGTAAAAGCAACTTGACAGTTGGTGGCTGTCTGGCTGTTTACACAACATATGTACCACTTAATGCACAGGTCTCGGTGATACAGTCCCTAAAGTCAGTCCAACTGGGATGAAAGTCAACACAAATAAAGCTTTGCAAGGGGTATGTATACTTGAGGGGAGAATTAAATATTTGAATTGAATTTAACAGCTAAAATTTAAACTTAATGTCAAAAGCATTTAAAGGGTCAATGTCTTCCCCAGAATGGAATACTGTCCTGATTCCACATAGGAGCTCCATATGTTAGGAAATCACCTTTTTAATTAGATCTCTGTAGCCTGATTCTAAGCTACCATGGTTTCAGATCTTGGATAAAGTCCTATTCTCAGGAAACCTCTCAGTAAACAGCTGTAGGTTCTTAGAGGAGGATATTGAGACAGATTCTTCCAGATTGCAAACAATTTTAAATTAGGTCCTCTGGAAAGTACATTTATTCAATCATCTATAGTAGGTAAGATGTCAGTTCGGCCTCCTTACGGAGTAGGAAATCCCTTAGCAATGGGTCTATCTCAGTAGTCCAAAGCAACAAAGAGCACAATATTCTTCAAGTCATCCTTTATTGTTCTGAAGTTGGGGGCAGGAAGGAGACAAGAGGGAGACTGGACAATAGGATAAAATTCTGAATGTGAGAGGCTATAGATCAAACAACTGATTCAGTTTAATTCTTCTCTTCACATCCCCAGAAGGTCTGGAGGTTCTCTGAAGCAAGGATTGGGGGGCCTACTGTTCCTTAAGATTAGATTAGACCACTAAAAGAGGCTTAATGCTGACATGAGGACCACTTGGCTTTGTCCCTATTGGACATTTAGCTTTGATGTTCAGTAGAAATATCAAATTCAACATGTCCAAAACCAACTCATTATCTTGCACCTCAAACTCACCTTTATTCTGAATTTTCTTGTTTTTGTCAAGAGGACCACCATCCTTCTAGTCACCCAAGATCACAACCTTAATATTATCTTCTATTACTCATTCTCCCTCAGTTAGCTTCTGAATTTGACTTAAATGTTAAAATTATCCCATCCTCAATATTAAAATATGCATATCTCTTGTCATGTATATCCCCACACATCTTTCTATTCCATTCTCTCCTTTTTCCACACAACAGCCATCACTCAGTTCAGACTCACTGCTTACCTGAACTATTGTAATAGTCTCTTATTTAGTTTCCCTGCTTCATTTCTCTCCCCGTCTCCTATCCATTCTCCAAACAGAGGCCAAAGTGATTTTCCTAAAGGTCGGGTCTGACCATGTCATTCCCTTCCTTATAAATTTCATTGACTCATGTTACTTAAAAGATCAAATAAAAATTTCTTTGTTGGGCGTGTAGAACCCTTTACAACACAGATTCAAATTATGTTTCTAGGCTTATTGTAAATGTTTCCCCTTTGCACATGCTATGGTGGAGCCAAATTGACCTTCTTGTGCCTTATCTTCCCCCCCCATCTTTGGTTTTCTTCCATTTGCTTAGTGACAATAACTTTGTTCTGATTCCAACTATCTTCCCAGCCATCTGTCTACTGAGACTCCTAGCGTTTGTTTGACTATTGTCTTCAAATTCAGCAACCTTTCCAGGTGAAGTGGGTTGCTCAAATATTAGTATTTACTTTGGGTTTACTGAACTAAGAGAATGCAAAACAGAAAAAGAAAAAAAGTGAAAATCGCAGAAAGGAAGAAACATTTCTTTGAGCAATACAGTAGTACTGTGTGATAGAAGGATGCATGACTATAGTGTTACAGGAAAATAGATTTAGAGAAAAAAGGAAGCAAAGAATCTTATCCAGCCCCCCTCATTTTACAGTTAACTAACTTGCCCAGGGTCACTCAGGGAGTAAGTAGAGGTTCTCTGTCTACAAATATTAAAAGTTTTTGATTAATTGAACAAACTAATAGGTTTTTTTATTTTCTAATTGTGTTTTCTTTTTCAAATAGCAAGTACTTATCATTAATCCATCTTTCCTACTTCTCCCCTCTATTAAGCAAAAATAATTTTAAATAGGACCAAATAAACCCAAAAAACAAATCCTTCAATATGGATCTGCGTATATTGTCTGGGGAAAGAAATTCCTACAGCTATGTCTGAACATGTATGGGAACAAATCTTGCTTTATTATAAGTGCTTTATAAATCATCTAATTTGATCCTCACAATAACTCGGGGAGGTAGATACTATCATGATACACATTTTAGAGTTAAAGAAACTGAGGTAGGCAGAGATTGAAATTATTTGCCCAGAGTCATATAACCGGTAAATATCTGAGGTAAGATTTGAACTCAGATCTTTCTGACTCCAGGCCCAGAGCTCTATCTACCATACCATCTGGATGTCTCCAAACTAAGAGTTCAGACCAGCAGACCAGCAACATAACCAAAACTGAGTGGCCAATATTGGGAAGTTGTACTCAGCAGAATTCTGTGAATATCTCCTTTCTTTTTTCTGCTCTGAATAGTCTTACTCTGCTATGGCTAAGTAAACCTTCTTTTGCTAAAAGTTTGATGAACTTCTATGTCTCTCATTTCATTTCAGTCACAAACCTGGATAAATGGGCCAGCAGGATCAGCATCCATTTCCTACCCCATTAGAGTAAGTTTGACCTAGGACTTTATTCTGAGTATATTTCTCTTCTCTCTGTTCTCTCTCTCTCTCTCTCTCTCTCTCTCTCTCTCTCTCATCTTATTTCTATAGACAACTCCTAAATCTCACTTGTGATTTCCAGTCATGCTTTATTTACTGCCTGATAGCTATCTCTTCCTGAATGGCCCATGGAGATGTTAAACTCAACATGTCCAAAACTGAATTCACTGCCCCTACAACACCCCCAACAAACTGTCCTACAAATTTGCATATTTTTGCTGAAGTTATTGTCATCTTCTTAGTCACCTAGGTTTGTAACCTTAGCATCATCTTCTACTATTCTCTTTCCTTCACCCCATCTTATCCAATGGAGTTCCCGGCTCTGTGGATTCCACTTCCATAGGATCATTAACAGAGCCACCTTTCTATTCCAAGCCCTCATTACTTCTTATGTGGACTAGTTAAACGGTTTCCCATTGGTATCCCTGCTTCCAGTCTCTCTCATCTCCAATTCATCTTCCCAGTATCATCATACCATGAGAAACCTCTTTTTAGTTCACTTTTTTTATTAAGAAATATTTATTTCCTCCTTCTTATCTCCTCACTCCTTATAACAAAAATGACTAGTCAAGCAAAAATAAACCCTCACATTAGTCATGTCTAAAAATGTATGTCTCATTCTTCACCCTGAGTTCATCACGTTGCTGTGAGGAGAGAGGTAGCATTCTTTATCACTGGTCCTATGGAATTATGGTTAGTTATTGAAATTATCAGAGTTCTTAAATCTTTAAAATTTGTTTTTCTTCATAAAATTTTTCCTAGTTCTGTTCCTGTGTATCTGACTTATAGTGAATCACTTTACTTTGAATCAGTTCATGCAAATGTTTCCAGTTTTCTCTGAAACTGTACCTTTCATCATTTTTTAAAATTTATTTTCTTCCTTCTCCCACTTCCCTCCCATAGGAAAAAAAAAACTTTTTTAAACCCTCACAACATGTATGCTCTAGCAAAACAAATTCCCACAATGGCCATATCAAACTACACATGACTCATTCTTGATTTTAAATCTATCACCTGTCTGACAGGAAGTGGCTAGAATGATTCAACATGACAAACTTCTTTAGGCAAATAACTGACCATCTCACTGCCCTACTCAAAAACATTTATTGGTTCCCCGTTGACTATAAGATAACAACAAAAACTAAATACCTTAAAAATAATTGCTCTCAATGTCAACTACACTGCACTACTAACTGTTTTCCAAACTCAAAATTATATTTCCCCACTCTTTGCATTCATACAAGCCACATACTTTTCTTCATTTCTGCCTTTTAGAATCCTTGCCTTCCTTCAAGACACAGTTAAGGAATCCCCAGATCCCTGAAATGTTGCTTGATTCACCAAGTTAATGAATTCTGCCTCATGAATTTCTCTTGTACTACACTTTACTAAGCTATATGTTATACTATATTTGTGTTTCTGTCATTTGCCTTAAGTAGAATGCAGACTCCTTGAGGGCAGTGATTGATTCTTTTGTGGCTTAATATCCCAGGGCCTGCCTTTGAGAGAGTCTGGTGCCATCAACACTTAGCAATGTTTGTTGAACTGAATGACATCTCTTCAAAACATCTACTCCATCACACTTAAAGGAGAATAACAGATTGTGCAGGGAAAGTCACTCTTGCAGGAACTGAGGAATGATCCTTTTGACAGTAAAAGTATCAAACAACAATGTTCAAATTTATATTAAAGTAGAAAATTGAAAGTTTCAGACACTATTCTTCAGTGGTGATTAGGACTCAGGAGTCTTAATTGTGAGCTTTCTTTTTAAAGTTAGAAAAGGTGCACTTTAATGAAAAATGTCAGCTGATTGTCCTCTAATTGATAAGCACTGGAGGAGAGTGCATGCTTGAAATACAACAATGGTTCTTCTCAATGCAGACATTCCCTTTTAAGTGCCTGATCAATAAAGGACTCCTTTGATCAGGAAACACACTGAAACCACCTCCATGTTTTGCTTGTTTCTTTCATTTTTTCCCCTGAAATAGATGAAGCCACTTAAGGAGGAGACCATAAAAGCCTTACGACACTTTCATCCCAGTAAAGAGTTCAAAAGGTAAACAACAGTTTCTGAAACTTATTCTTTAGAACAAAGGTACCACCAAATAGCTCGATACCCCTTTGGGGTTAGAAGTAGATTCAGAGACTCAGGAATGAGTATTTCCATCTAGACAGACAAGTGATCTAAATAGCATTTAAAGCACTTTAAAGGTCTCTTTGAAATAGAAAGTAGAACAAACTACAAAAGTACAAATTTCAGGTTTTCTGACATCTCTCCTACTTTGTAGAACATTTGGTCAGATTGAGAGGTTTGAGGGCATAACATATCAATCAGCTTCAGAAGAGAGCTCTGGTTCCTATGGCCAAGGTATAGGCTAGACTAATGAGAAGCAAGCAGCGGGCTTCTCCTCTTCAATTAGCTTTCTGTTGGATTGTAACAATCCAACAGAAAGCTAATTACATTGGATGAGGAAGCTCTGGGTGTACATTTGCCACATGCAGGTATCTATGTTCTCTTACTCTAGTGTAGGAGTTCTGAACCTGGAGCCCATGAACTTAAAAAAAAAATCTTTTTTCCAAAAATTGCATTTCAGTATAATTGGTTTCCTTGGTAATTCTATTTTGTTTTATGCATATAAAAACATTCTTCTGAGAAGGGGTCCAGAGGCTTTACCAGGCTTCTGAAGGATTCCAAGAAAGAAATAGACAAAAAGATGAAGAATCCCTTGCTTTAGTGGAATGGAGGGAAGTTAAACCCATGTGGAACATGCAATGGGTAATGAGATGAAAAGGTTTGAGAGTGAGTACTCCCACATTAATTCCTTCAGGTATTATGACTTAAATGATATAAAAATATTAAAATATATTTTTTTAAAAAATTAAACTTGTCGCAAGTCAACATTCTTAAAGTAACAAAGATAACTTATATAAAGAGACATAACAGTATAGTAGGAAGAGCCCTGAACTGGGAGTCAGAAATTTGAGGTTCCAGAGTTGGCTTTCTATGCCATAATCTACGTGACCTTGCATAACTCAATCTTAGCAGGTCTCAGTTTACCTATCTATAAATTGAGAAGTTTGGACCAGACAGACTTCTAGACTGACAGGATCAAAGAAACCTGGACAATTCATGCATTTACTTTGTAGGTACTCTGTTTAGTTATAGATTCCTCTGACGGAAAGTAAGTCCCTTGAGGGCACAGAACTGTTTTGTTTTTATCTTTATATCTCCAGATGGTAGCACAGTGTCTGCTAAGAACTGCTTCCTTGCTTACTTAATTCCAGCTCTTGAGTCCCTTAGCAAGTTTACTGTTACTATGAATAATAGTAATTAAAAAAATAAAGATCCAGTAACACAAAAGCAAGAAAAGCAAAAAATGAAATAGATTTGAATTTGTAAAAAAGATTACAAGTGCTTTTCTATCCTATTCTGGTATAGTGGAAAGAATGCAGTATTTGGAGTCAGGCAACTTAGGTTCAAATCTTGCACTTTCACAGTTTCCTCATACAAACTATGAGCTCCATCTCTAAATTCTATGATCTAATGATACTTTCTCTAGGCAAATGCACTAATTACTGAGGAAAATGAGCTTACCTATTACAGAGGGTATTTGCAAAACTATTTAAATGTTTTCATTCCAGTTGCACTCAGGTAGTTCTTACCCACTAAATCTGTGGTCTTCTCTGAGTCTGCAGCTCTGACCAAATAGCCTACCTGCATAACCCTCTGTTTGGTTACAAGATTATTTCTTCCAGCCCTAGCATTCCATTGACAAAGTGAAAGAACTGCTCATCCCATGCATGATTTGGTAGGCACTCGCTGCATTAGAGAATAAGCAGGACTGCAGGGAATACATCCAGGATGATCAAATGCGGAATTTTGATTACTTGTTATTTTTGCCCTCCTAGCCCTAAGCCGATCTACCAGCTATCCTGCTCTCCAGGCCCCCTCCCCTCCAAACTCCAAACACACACAAATGCACCCAAACATTGGGTGCTGAAACCTAGATAGAAAAAAAAACGCGTGGATATTTATATCCAGTTATGTACCCTGAGGAAAAAGCCACTGTAATGTCAGGATTGAAAAATGGAGAGCTTGCATTTGAGCATTTCTTACTGAAAATGTTAATTGCTAAACATGCCAACTAAGATTTGCTGTATCATTACCAGTTTGACTATGTCTCATTTGGTCTTTTGTCTCACATTATGTCCACATCACGGTCTGCATGAGTGATGGTCTCCTGAAACACTCCTTCCAAACAATTTCCTTCCCTCCACTACATTTCTTGACTTACTACTTCGCAAGTTTCAGTCTCTATTGTTCCCCTTGTCTGGTACTCCTTCTGGAATTCTAGCTTTAGAAAATGCTATAGTGAAGGGTTGAAGGATTTTTTCCCTCCCACTTGTACATTGCCAAGGGACTCTTTTTGAAGACCTCACTTTCACCATCAAGAACTAGGGAGGCAGACCTAGTAGCCTTATGGGATTTAATTAGAGTTCACCAAGTTAGAATATCCAAGCTCTCAAAGCCCTCATTTAAATACAGGTTCACTCACTTTTCAACTGTTCCTTAGGTCCTTATTAAAATTTCAAGTTATTAAAGGGAACATTCTAAGTTTTGCAGTACATAGAAAATAAACCTGGGATATACAGACACTGAAATATCCATTGGATGCCAATGCAAAATCCTGTCAATTGCCAGGAAAATAAAAATAAAGAGAAATATATCTTGTAAATTAGCAAGACAAACACTGTGAGACATCTGTGATCAAGAATAACTATGGGTCATGCTGGTGATGTCAGAGGGAGCATGTCAGCAGTAGCAAATTAGAGCTGTGAAATAATATTTCTTTGGGTAGTTGACCAAATAGTGTCTTGTATACAAATTATGATTATTACAACTACTCTTATCTCTAGGTGGTGTAATATTCCTTTTGTTAGGCTGTCAGTCAGAACTCTTGTTATACACTGATGACGCATCAGATCCATTTATAACAAACTTTCTTGTCAATCAAAAGCTCTGTTACACATGGATATGATAAGAGATCTGTGTATAACAAGGTTTCTGATTGACAACATAGCAATTTGAAGGGGTAAAACATGCTGTTTCTTTTCTTTCCTTTTTTCCTTTTCTTTTTTTTATTCTGTTTTTTTTTTAATGGAATTGCTGACTAGAATGATGACCGAAAGGCTACTCTGGCTTCACTATAAAATGGGACTTGAAAAAGATGACATTATTGACATACACTTGGTTCTTGTGCCAGACCAGAATGCAAGACTGACTTAGCAATGTTTCCACACCCTGACCACTATTCACAGGATGTTTTTTATTTATTTGATTTTGAAGTTCTCCCAGCAAAACTCATGGAAATAATAACTAATAAATGGGGGGAGGAAGGGAAATCAAGTCAAATCAACAACCATTATTAAGCACCTATTTTGTGCCAGGCACAGTGCTAAGAACTGGGCATCCAAAGAAAAGCAAACCGCTAGTCCCTAATCTCAAGGAGGTCACAGTCTAATGGGGGAGACAACGGGCAAACAACCATGCAAATACAAAAGTGAGGAGGAGGAAACGGGTGGTAGAGAGGGGACAAACTTTGACCTGCCAGTCTATATATTAGAAAAAAAAATTTATGAACAACTACAACTTTGCTTTTTTAAAAATTATCAGCAAAAACATTGTTTCATTGATACAGCAGCCTGCTAAAGCTATCTATGGTTTCCAAGTATGGCTCAGCTCCTATCCCAGTGTTGTTATCACATAATTACCATATTAGTTTCCTCAAAGTTAATATGCTATATTGTTGAACTAAATATTCCAGACTACTCAGAGATGGGAAGATTCAGAAAGAATTTAAGGTCATCTCTTTACTTTAGTCTTTATATTATTTTATATATTTTTGATAGGCATAAAAATCCTGATTACTTCTAGAGCTAGTATTTTATTCATTTAATACTTTAATATATATATGTGTATTTATATATATATATGTATATAACACTAGGGGTAGAAACATGAACCAGTTTATGCCAATTTATGCTTTAAGTCAAGTCATATTTTAAACTTGATTACCTTTTGCATCACCACACAGAAAAATAGTAAAGGTATCATTTTATAAAAGCACATTAATTCTCAGTTACAACATTCCAAGATTAGTTTATTGGTATCAATTCATATAAACTTCCCAAGGCAAGATATTTTTCATAATTTAAAATTTTTAACTCACTGTTTATAATGATTGCTTGGGAGCTCAAAAGTAAAATCTGTTTCCTTAGTAGATGTGTTAAAAAAAAATCCTTTCCACTTTCCACACACCAAAAGATCATGTTTAAGTAGTTTTATTAAGATGTAAAATATTTTGCAGGTTCGTCTCATTTTTTTTTAATGAAATTCAAAAGCAGTTTTGAAAGGCAACCACCCCATTCCCCAAACCCTCCCAAAAAAATCTGTCATTTCATGACAAACATAGATTTCCTGAGAAATGGAAAACATTCGCTGTGAAAACTGCTATATTTATCCCTGAGACATATTTGGTAAAATTCACTAATTTGCCCAATGTATAATTTCAGTATGTTCATAGAAAAACAAACTGCCTCTACTGATGGCTATAAAACAGAATCCCTTAGCACTAGGAGATCCATGGAAGGAAGGTGCAATGTAAACACTAATGATTGGGGCTGATCCGACAATGGAGGAGGGAGGGAACTGTTCATTGACGGTCAATGTAACTTTTTCAGGTTATGGATGGAGGACACAATATCTTCACCACAGTATCCAAATGAAAGGGGAAGAGACTCAGCCAGTCACTTGTTCTGTCAACCAAATGCCAAAGAGACCTCACTCTCCCAACAGGTTGTTTAGGTGTTGTATAATATAGCTTCAGCCACTTGGTGTAAACATAGTTAATCTTTCTCTTAATCATGGCAGGTCATATGCTATTGAGCTGCAAAATTTCTGACGCCTCTAGCAGAGCTTTGTTTAGTTTAATTATGACACTGCGAAATTTTCTGGAGTTATGTTTCAAAAATCAGAAGGAAGTCTATCTTTGGTTCTTTGCAAGATCATTTTTAGTCTGGTTGTTATCTTATTTTTGAATAGTAAGTATGTTTCTTCCAGTTTGAAGGTGAACCCAAACTAAGATATTATTCATCTCCTACTCTGCTTAAAAAGATCTCTATACCTGGAATACTCTTCCTTGGCCCATCTTGAAATGCCCTACCCCTGAGTCAGGGCTATAGGTGTATGTAGATCATGGGTTGTGTGTGTCACATTTGCTGAGATGAGCATTACCATTGCCCCTTCCCCCAAAGGTAAACCCAGTTCATGCTTTATGCTAGACCCACACGTTGTCATGACCCACACATACTATACCTCCATGATAGGACTTATACTGTTTCCCCACAACACAGATTAGGCCCATACCTCCTCCCTGCCCCTTACAACAAAAATTAGCTTTCCCTGAAGGAAGATAAAACTCTCTTGGGAACCTGACTGGGCCCTGATTCCCTTGGCACAGATTTCTGGTCACCTAAAGGAATAAAAAGTCCCATCTATGTGAAGTCTGAGCCTAAGACCTAAGTACCTGAGATCATGTGAGTCCTCTGCTGAGCAGACATGTTTCCATAAGGTCATGTTTATCAAAACTGAATCTAAATACCACCATATCCTTGCTGCATATACTGGCTGTGATAGGGCAAAGTAAGCATCCTTTTTTTAACTGTACAATGACTGGTGAATGACTTTTTTCATTCCAAAACTGAATCTGAACTACTAGGGTACTGGCATTAGGCTGACCCCTAACACTTCATACACACATAAACACATACACATACACACACTTATACATTTCTCCCTTGCTAATGAATATACTAATACACTTTTATTTCTAAATCATTATACATGTTAGTATCAAAACAATATAGGTTTCAGGAAGCTTTAAAAAACTTATTTAGCTCATATCCTATATGTACCCCTATAAGAAAGAAGAGAAATAGTGATATCATCAATTGTCCCCTTGAAGGTCAGTCTTTCTCAAATGATCCAGTAGTCTCTCAGCCATGTGGACTACTAAATTATTCCCTTTTATGTCACTTTGGCTGGCAGTTCTATAATCAGAAGTAAAGGCAAATGAACTCATATAGAGGGAATTTCAAACTCTACTTAGTGCCTCACATGCAGAAATAAATAGTAACAGGAATGAGGCCAGGCAGTCAGAGAGAGGGTTTATCTACCTTTTTGTGGTACTTGTTGTAATGGGGAAGAAGAGTTCATTTGTACATTACTGACTCTTTTATCATTTTTTTCCCCTTGTTCAGCCTCATTCAGTGGCTCCCAGGCCAAAATTTACTTTGATATTGCATAGGTCTATTAACTCATTGATGATGGTAATCTTTTTGCCTCAGTTTTCTCTCTATAAAATAGGTACACTTTGCAAACCTTAAGACATTATACAAATTCTAGTTATGATTATTACTACCACTATTATTACTAGGACTATTATTATTACTATTTTCTCACCCTACAAGACTCTTGTCCATGCCTTCCTTTACATATTCCACAGGAGGTCCACTCAACATTCTAGGGGCCTTAGCATTGCATGTAAGCCAATGGAGTCACATCCCTCTCTTTGTCTACATAGAATAAAACTCAGACATTAATATCCCCTATGGAAATTCAGACAGTCTCGGTAAACTCAGGGAAAAAAATATGAGATGAAAGGTATGCTCTCATTTCTTCATCTCTTTAGACTCTGTGAAACTATAAGTACAAGGAAGAGCCCCTGCCCCAACACATACACCCCTACCTCCACCCCCACACACATGCTTAAATGCCCTGGCCCTAAGCCTTCAGTGATGAATCACTCAATTAATCATCAACAAGCATCTATTATTTGACACACACTATGCTAGGCATTGGGGATATACAGACAAAAGACGAAATAATCTTTCAAGAAATGGTGGGGAATAGTAGATAAAAGTCTGGACTTCAAGTCAGGAAGACCTGGGTTTGAATCCACTCTCAGATTTACTGGCTAGGTGCCTGAGGCTTGGCAAGTAATTTACCCTCTTTGAGCTTCAGTTTCCTTATCTGAAAATTGGGTTAATAATAGTACCTACCTTATTGGGTTGTCAAGAGATTCAATGAATGAATGAATGAATGAAAAAAGCATTTATTAAGCATTGACTATGTTCAAAACACTGTGCTAAGTGCTTGGGATACAAAAAGAAAATAGGTTTGAATAATATAGCACTTTGTAAACCATGAACTATTATATAAATGTAAGCTACTATTAAGATAGAAACAAACTGTTTAAAGCATAAATATATGCTGTAAAAGTTAAGCCACAAACTACCCCATGACATTATATATTAAACATCTTAAAGAGCATTTGGGAAAAGAAATGTAATTTTTATAGTTCATAATATATTTTAATTTTCTTTAATTTTACATTACGTCTTCCCCTTCATCTTCATGTCCAGACTTTCATCATCTTGCATCTAAATTATTACAAAAGTCTCTTAGCTCATATCCTTGCTACTGGTCTCTCTCAAATCCATGCTGTTTTATTTCTGTCTTTCCTTCTTCAGTACCTGGTACAGTGCCTGACACAAAGTAAAGACTTAATAAATGCTTATTGATTGATTGATTATATGATTAGGATGTAGAATAGTCTTCCCAAAATACCTCTCGATGTCATTTCCACTGATGATATCAGTTTCTTTAAGGACAAGCTACTCTTTTTATAAATAAACTCCCAATACCTCTGCCTGGCTACAGTGTCTATAATATCATTGTTCAGTCATTCGCTTGTGTCCAACTCTTTGTTATCCCATGAATCACAGCATGCCAGGCGTTTCTATCCTCCACTATCTCTTGAAGTCTATCTAAGTTTATGTTCATCGTTTCCAAGATACTATTTATCTGTCTTATCCTCTGCCATCCCCTTTCCTTTTGCTTTCAATCTTCCCCAGCATCAGAGTCTTTTCCAATGAGTTCTGTCTTCTCATTAAAAAGCCTAGCTTTTAACGATGGAATGGTCATTGCCTCAGACAAAAATGAGATCTGGGAAAGACCTAAGCTTAAAGAAGCCAAGGTCTCCCACTGCATCCAGGGCCATCACCAGTCGTCTTGACCTATGTCTCATCATTGGACTCTGATGACTCTGAAGGAGAGCATGAGGCTGATGACTGCACAGCTCTGCCTCACTTAAATCCAAATCACTTCCAAGTCAATCCATGACTTTCCAGATGTCATTGGTCCTCTTAAAGAATGAAGAAACAACAACAACCAAAGTATTTAAGCTCCAGCTTCAGTATTTGCCCTTTCAGTGAATAGCCTGAATTTCTTAAAGTATTGACTGATTTGATCTTCTTGCTGTCCAAAGGACTTTCAAAAGTCTTCTTCAGCAGCACAATTCAAAAGTGTAGATTCTATGACTCTGAGATTTCCTTGTAGTCTAACTCTCACAGATATACATTGCTACTGGAAAAAACCATAGCTTTGACTATGGTTTAGACCTATAGACCTTTGTCAGCAAAATGATGTCTCTGCTTTTTAGGATGCTGTCCCTCCATAATCTGGGCCCACCTATCTATCTACATTTATTTCCCACTACAACCCATCATGTACTATCTTCTCCAATCAGTTCTGTCTCCTCACTGCTTTTTTCATCAAATTAAGTCAAATCAAGTCAATAAGTATTTATTAAGCACCTACTTACTATGTACTAGACATTGTGCTATGCCCTGGGAATATGAAGAAAGGCAAAAACAGTCCCTGTCCTTAAATAGGGCAGTATAATGGGAGAAACAACATGCAAATATCAAAGTACAAATAAGATATAGATATAGATATATATATATACACATATAGAGAGAATATATGTATATGCAAATATATACTGAATTAATTGGAAATAATCTCGAAGAGAAGGCAATAATATTAAGGAAAACTAGGAAAGGCTTCTGGCAAAATATGGGACTTTAAATAAGACTTGAAGGAAGCCAGGAAGTGGATTTAAAGAGGGAAAAAATGTCAGGCATTGTCCTCTTTGTTGTTGCTTGAAAAAGACACTATCTCTTGGCTCCAGGCATTTTCTCTGGCTGTCCCCCATGTCTGGAATATTTTTCTGCTTCATCTCTGCCTCCAGACTTCTCTGGCCTCCTTCAAGTCCCAAATCAAATCCCATAGGAAGCCTTTCCCAATCCATCTTAATTCTGGTGCCTTCCCTCTGTGGATGATTTCCAACTTATATCTTGTTTATATCTTGTTTGTACATAGTTGTTTGTATCTTACCTTTTCATTAGAATGTGAGCTCCTCAAGGACAGGGACTATCTTTTGTCTTTCTTTGTTTCCTCACAGCACTTATCACAATGGATGGCACACATCAGGTGCTTGATAAATGCTTATTGATTGCCTGATAGCCCCCCAAAATGCACAGAGTCAAGAGATGGATTCACTTGTACCAGCGCAACCTCTTCCCCTCCCATCCCACCACCACAGACACCCCTTGTTCATTCCTACCCCAATTTCTTTGTTCTTGCAATTCTCCCTGCCTGGAATTTCTCTTTCCTTCCTTATCCCATCTAAAACCATTCATCTTTTAAGGCCCAACACAGATCCCACCTTCATTATACATCCTTCTCTAATTCTTCTAACCCACATCAACCAATAATTTCTTTCTTTATTTCTATTGAATACCAAAACACTACAGGTTCCTTATGTGATTATTCTCTGTTTTTTTAAATGTCCTCATGTTTATTGTTCAGTCATTTTTCAGTTATGTACTACTTTTCTTTTTTTCTTTTTTTCTTTTTTCTTTTTTCTGTTTCTTTTTTATTAATAAATTCATTTTTTTTGTTTTCAACATTTACTTCCACAAGATTTTGAGTTCCAAATTTTCACCCCATCTCGCCCCTCCCCCCACCCCAAGATGGCATGCATTCTGAATACCCCTTCCCCTAGTCTGCTTTCCCTTCTATGCCTCCCCCCTTTCTCTTATCCCCTTCCCCTTCTATTTTCCTATAGGGCAGGATAGATTTCTGTACCCCATTTCCTGTATTTCTTATTTCCCAGTTGCATGTGAAAACATTTTTTTTAAACATGTGTTTTCAAAACTTTGGGTTCCAAATTTTCACCTTCTCCCTCCCCACCCACCCTCATTGAAAAGGCAAGCAACTAAATGTAGGTTATATGTGTGTGGTTATGTAAAACACCTCCACAGTAGACATGCTGTGAAAAACTAACTTTATTTCCCTTAATCCTATCCTGACCCCTCCCATTTATTCTATTCTTTCTTTTGACCCTGTCACTCCTTAGAAGTATTTGCTTCTGATTACTCCCTTTCCCAATCTGCCCTCCTCTCTATCATCCCCCTACTCTCTTGTCCCCTTCTCTCCCTATTTTCCTGTAGGGTAAGACAGATTTCCATACCCAATTGAGTGTGTATGTTATTCCCTCCATAAGTCAAATCCTATGAGAATAAGATGCACTTA
>NW_020954552.1:3712715-3712798 GCF_900497805.2 Vombatus ursinus
TTTCCCCTCCACTGTAA
This sequence comes from Vombatus ursinus, assembly GCF_900497805.2. NCBI lineage: Eukaryota > Metazoa > Chordata > Mammalia > Diprotodontia > Vombatidae > Vombatus > Vombatus ursinus. Next base: position 3,712,733 of record NW_020954552.1, read on the forward strand.
GAGCCTTTTCTTTTCTTTTTTTTTGTGAGATAATTTATCCTGTTCTACCTTTCCCTTTCTCCTTCT
>NW_020954552.1:3713026-3713126 GCF_900497805.2 Vombatus ursinus
TTCCACTTGAGTCTTGTATTAGAAAGTCAAATTTTTTATTCAGCTCTGGTCTCTTCATCAAGAATGCTTGAAAGTCTTTTATTTCACTGAATGACCATTC
>NW_020954552.1:3713178-3713270 GCF_900497805.2 Vombatus ursinus
CCCTGAAGAATTGTACTCAGTTTTGCTGGGTAGGTGATTCTTGGTTGTAATCCTATCTTCTCTGCCCTCCGGAATATTAGACTCCATCCCCC
>NW_020954552.1:3713462-3713586 GCF_900497805.2 Vombatus ursinus
TCTCTCTCCTGGATCTATTTCCAGGTCAGTTATTTTTCCAATGAGATATTTCACATTGTCTAATATTTTTTCATTCTTTTGAATTTATTTTACAGTGCCTTGATTTCTCAAATTGTCACTAGCT
>NW_020954552.1:3713596-3749303 GCF_900497805.2 Vombatus ursinus
TGGTATGATAAGGGGCGAGGTGTTTCCTCTCCACCACCACAACAAACTCCACCATGCCAGCCCTCGTCCTCGCCCCAGGACCACCCCTCAGACTGTGGGCCAGAAGCTCTGGAAGCAGCCACTGCCCCAGGCCGCACTTGGGGCTTGTGGCTGAGACCTAGCTCCTCTCTCACCGCAGTCACAGACTTTTCCCACTGACCTTCCAAGTTGTCTTTCATGTTCATGGGTTGAGAAGTCTGGAAACTGCCACAGCTGCCCACGATTCATTCATCTGAGGCCTGCTCCAGTGTAGCTGCAGCCTGCGCACCCATGCCAAACTGCGCTCCTCTCCCCAACCAGCACAATATACCTTTCTGATCAACCATCCAGGTTGTCTTGGGTTGGAAATTTGTTTCACTCTGTCTTTTTGTGGGTTCTGCTGCTTTAGAATTTGTTTAGAGTCATTTTTATAGGTATTTGGAGGGTTTTGGGGGGGAGAGCTCAAGCAAGTCACTGTTTTCCCTCCACCATCTTGACTCTGCCCCTATGTCCTACTTTTCATGACCCCATTTGGGGTTTGTTGGCCATGACACTAGAGTGGTTTGTCATTTCCTTCTCCAGTTCATTTTATAGATGAGGAACTGAGGCAAACAGGGTTAAGTGACTTGTCCTCGGTCACACAGTTAGGAAGTGTCTGAGGCCAGATTTGAACTCAGGAAGATGAGTCCTCCTGACTCCAGTTTGGATACTCTATCCACTGCACCATTTAGCTGCCCCCAAATGTTCTCATAGACCATATATTATGACTGTCTTGAAGGCAAGAAATATGACATGCTTATTTTGCATATTCCTCCAGATCAAATGCTAAGTAATGATCTATTGTGATTTATTGCATGATTCTCCCCTTCCCATCCACACAGTATCTATCTGCACAAATTACTACCTCTGAGAACATGTGCTTCCCCTGATCTTCTGTGGAGGTCTTCATTTATTATGTGATTATATAGGAATATAGGAAGATTCTTTACAATGTTCTTTCCATTGTGAGCTGGTTATTGGTAAGTTTCTATCTTTTAATCTTCATTATGTACCAACATTCCAATGATGTAGGCATTATGGATATGACTTTTGTAACATGCATAAAAGAAGGACATCCATTGAATAATTGAATAAAAAAGACAATTCAACCACGGGAAGAAAATGGCCTGCTCCCAGAGGACAGACAGTATGCTTGTTTGCTATCCCTGCCAGCACTTACTGTGGTGTTATAGATCCATATACATAGAATCTGGGACTTGAAAGAGGCCTTAGAAACTGCTTGTAGGAAATTCTGGTCAATAACTCTTAAGTAATAGCTTAGATTTAACCAATTCCTTTGGAATTCATGGAATATTATATTTAGTTTGAAGAAATTCTAGAATTTAAAACTATCACATGGTAACCCTGCAAAAATTTCATTAGTCGTACATTAAGAATTTGTGATTTTTCACTGTGAGAACCCTGTCTGCCAACCAAACTTGACCATAGTCTTAGGGAGTTGCCATAAGGCTTGGAGAGATTACTAAAGATGAGAGCAAATTTTGTAGGGTCCAAGTTCAGTACACTCCCTACTATGCCACAAGACCTCTCTTTCATCAATATTTATTGGAGTTAAGGGGAGGACCTTTAATATATGTCATACTAATAATATATGGTATATATATTATTAGTATATATAATAATATATATATTATATATACTAATATATATACTGTATATAATACTATATACTAATATATATAATATAATATATATACTAATATATATTAGTATATATAATAATATATATATTATTAGTGTATATATATATATATATATAGTAAATATAGGTAATATATGCATGCTACCTTATAAACATTTTTTTCCTATCATTCAATCTCATGCCTTAATAATACAGGAAATGTAGTGAGAAATCATCCGACTTAATTCCTCAAGAACCAGATAACTAATCTGAATAAAAGTGGCACAAATATGATAATCAAATTGAGTTATATTAATGGTTCTGCCATGAAACGCATATAAATATAAAAATAAAGGGACAAGAATAGAGCCCTGGGGGACCACATATTTCACAGTAACTTTTTTTGATTAGTGCTTCCCAATATAGTATACAGTGTCAACTGACGAAGGTAATTATATTTTAAACCATTTTTAAGCTGTCTCTGAAATTCCAACTCACAATTCTGGGAGATCTAATATGTGATTGTCTACTATGTCAATGATGGGTGATAGATAACAGCATCAAGAGCAAAAATCAGCCCTTTATCAGTCACTGTTTGAAGATCATTGGAAAAATTCAAATGGATAATCTTCATCTGACACAATGATCCCTTCAAAATGCAAGTAAAAATATTGTTTTGCCAAATTTCAAATAGATAAGTCTATCTAGAGATTGGATATCAAATGTATCTTCTTTTCAAGTAAAAAAGATCAAAACTTTCATGGGGCTTTGGGTTCAGTTGGTCTAATCTGTTGTTACTAAAAGATTGTCTGCACATTTGTTATCAAGTAAAGTCAACAAGCATTTTAAAGTATTTATTAAAGTCAAAAAACATTTATTTACTGTGTGCCAGACACTATACTAAACATTGGGAATACAAATGTGAGCAAAGAGAAAGCTCATCCCTGCTCCTGATGACCTTGCATTTTAATGGGGAAAGACAACTTATATAAAGAATCTGAAAAGAGGTGAGAAAAGAGGTGAAAGTGAAAAAAGAAATCCAGACAGTGAAGAATGCAGTTCAGAGAGGACAAAAGGAGTGAACCTGGCTGGCCTGGGCACTTTCCTTAAAACAGACTCTGAGAGAAACTGACCAATCAGAGGAAGAGTCTGCAGGGTGAATAAGGCTGCTGGTATAATGAGAGGAGTAAAAATGCGAAGAGGACCTTTGTTCGTACAACTCAGCAGCCAAAGACATTTTAAAAATAAAAACAAAAAATTTCTGTGTACCCAAAATGATTCATATTTCTCAGAAAGATGGAAAGCATTTCTTGAGTTTCTCCTGCAATTTAAGGAGCAGCTAGGTGGCTTAGTGGATAGAGTGCTAGGCCTAGAGTCAGGAAGATTCATCTTCCTGAGTTCAAATCACCTCAGACACTTACTAGCTGTGTGACCCTGGACAAGTCACAACCCTATTTGCCTCAGTTCCTCTTCTGTAAAATGAGCTGAAGAAGGAAATGGCAAACCACTCCAGGGTCTTTGCCAAGAAAACCTCAAATGGGATCATGAAAAGTCAAACATAAACAAACAACAAAATCTATGATTTATGTTTCTTTTACTTCTTGCTTCTTAGAGGATAAAAATTGAGAAGGAATTTATGTCTCCAAGATGTGATTTGGTGGTTATTATTGGTGTTGTTTAGCTACTGATGTTAAACAACAGCTTATAGTTAAGACTTATCTTACACATAGACAAAATCATTAGCAATGATTTGAGGAAGTTGATTACCAGGAGATTCACATGACAGCCTCTGAATCTCAAATATTGATATGCATTAGTTTCAGTTAAAACATTGTGCCTTGGGGCAAGGAATTGGTCATCTATACCTTTGTGTGAATTAATTTATTACCATCCTTTTCTTTCTTTTGGTTACAAACCAGACACTGAGTGAAAGGGAGTTTTTATAAGAGAAGTAAAGATGGTTTTAGAGTTTAGAGTACTACTGGTCTGGTTAGGGTACAATAATGAAAGGTAGGAGTAGCCAGAAATCAGTTGTAGGTAACAGAATTATACTCAGACTCAAACCCATTGACTTGCACTGGCATTCTCATAAGAATAATTGATGGTAGAGTGGACAGTAATAAAAAATGGGTCCAAGTCCTGACTCTGACACTTACTGTGTGCATCATCCTAGGCAAGTCACTTAATCTCTCTGATCTTCATTTACCTTATCTAAAATCACACTGAATAATATTTGAACTCACTCCTTTGTACTTATTTTTATTTTTGTAAGAAAATAATTTTGTCAGTGTGAATTACTATTACTACCAGGTAAAAATAAGCAAAATGCTGTTCATAGGTCAAGATATTTCTTTAGCAATTTAGATGGAGGTCAAATAAGAAGAAGAGAGAAGGCTATCAGAGTCAATAGATACAGTCTGAGGAAACAAGTCCAGATCAGGAAAAGAAACTTCAGAGATAGGTCAGAAATGTTGTCAAAAAAGGTAGTCGGGCACCATTGTTACTGACACCATCTCAATGGGAATAACTGCATCATGCAGCTTATGAAGCTTTCATAGCTTATAAAACAACAAAAACCCTGACAAGAGAAATTTATAAACTAAGACATGAGGAATTAAAGGAATTACTTCCACATTGAAGGAGATGACCTTCTAAGTTGTATCTCCTTTATTTACTGTGCTTTATTTCTTGTACTTTCCTTCAGAGAAAAATACATCTTCTTGTATGTCTCTCTTCCCTTCCATTTTTTTAAATCTCTGCAGAAGGTTGCATTAGCCAAATAAAAGTCAGAAGTCCAAAGTAATTTTAATTATTCAATAGAAAAGTCAAAAAATAAGATTTTTTTTCAGTTCCTATTGAGTACTCTGTGAATTCACCTAAAAGGTTTGTCTAAATAATTATGCTAAAGAAATTGTTAGGAAGATTTACTATTCCACTAATCAAAATACTGTAAACTCTTTCAATCCAAAATAATGAATATATTACAAATTATACCTTGATTATCCTCCAGGAAAATAGGTTACAACATGGTAGAAATCCTTTTATTTCATGCAATCTTAAAACCCAAATAGAAATAAGGCAAGCCCAATTGATAAACTAACTCTCAGCCAAGTACATGAAGTACAAAATGTGACTCACCTTCCTTTCCTTTCCACCAGGCTCCTCTCACCATCCATTAGAAAAATGAGTTTCACTATCAGTGAATTTCAACCTCTAATTACTCTAGTGCTGTCATTCTCTCCTCAGAATTTGAGCACCATTTGATGATGTTGGTGGTTTAGTTGAGATGCTTCTGTTTGCTGAATTTGGATATTTCCTCCATAAGCTTCTCCTACCTATTCACAGAACTTAATTCTTCTGAACTGACAAGAAGCCTGACTAAAAGTTTAGTCCCTAAATGAAATTCCACATTAATCATATACAAAAGAATTAAATATTCTATTCACATAAGAACCAAAAACATTTACAAAGGCCTCAAAATTCATTTGGTCCCACCTCCTTAGTTTATAAATCTCTATATCTCCACTGAATTTTGTCCTGGGGATTAAAGGTCAATATGTCAATAGCTACTTCCATGAGACAATCTTTTCTTCTAAATAGGTGAACATAAATTTGTTTCTATTTGTCTTCCTGATAGTGAACTCAAAGGCTTTTTTTTGGATGAAAGAATCATCCTCCTCTTCCATGTATTTCGCTTTGGAGGCAGTATTGAACAATATGTTGGGTAGCAGGGTTTTTTTCCCCTTTCTTTTATCATTTTCATTTTTTAAGTCATAAAATATGTCAAAAGCCTAGTGAAAAAAATGGTGAGGAACTTAGGAAATTTTAGAATGTTTTGAACGCAGAACTCTTGTCAAGTGCCTTCTGAAAGTCAGATAATTGTCTATTCACACCTTAGTAATGACAAATATATTTGGTATCTCATGGATTGGTTTTGAAAGATTTCACCTAATTGGAATTCTTTTGACTTTAGAAAAGAAAATTGATCCCATTTATCTGAGAGTTGTGATCAAAGTTTACAAAATACGAAGCATTTCATTACTATTGTAAAACATAAAGCAATAATATGTAGTATTGGCCACCTCCCATTGAAAAGTGTACTTCAGGAATTGAAGCAAAAGAAGTGACTCAACCATTTCTTCCCAAGTCACAATATAGGTAAGTGACTGATGTAGAATTTTTAAAAATAAACATTGAGTAGCATGTTTAACATGTAACAGGAAGCTAGATGACTCAGTGGATAAAGTGGCCAGCCTAGATTCAGAAAAAGCTGAGTGCAAATATGGCCTCAGTCACTTATTAGTTGTGTGACATTTGGCAACTCATTTACCTCCATTATTCTCAGTTTCCTCATCTGTAAAATGGGGATAATAATAGTACCTAACTCCTAGAGTTGTTCTGAGGACCAAATGAGATAATAATTATAAAGCACTTAGCACAATGCCTGGTACATAGTAAGCGCTATGTAAATGTTAGACACTATTATTACACATGCTAACTTCAGAGCTACCCACTGGAGCTAGTAGAAAGTCGTCAGAAGGAATCATGTGCAAAGGAAAGATCATAGGAACCTAGATTTAAATCTGGAAGATAACCCTTTGTTGTTCAGTCATTTTCAGTCATCTCTGATTCTTTTTGATCCCATATGGTTTTCTTGGCAGAGATACTGGAGTGGTTTGCCATTGCCTTCTCCAGCTCATTTTACAAAAGAGGAAACTGAAGCAAACAGGGTTAAATGACTTGCTCAGATTCACACTGCTAGTGTCTGAGGTCAGATTTGAACTCTGGTCCTCCTGACTCTAGGCCCAGCACTTTATCCACTGTGCCACCTAACTGCCCCTGGGAGATGCCTAAGAAATCATTTAGTCCAACCCCTTCATTTTATAGATAAGGAAACTGAGGCCCAGAGCGGTTGTGATTTGCTTAAGATCACACAATTAGTAAGTGTCAAGGCAAGAATCTGAACCCATGTCTTCTGTCTCTGAATCTTTCCATTCCATTACACCATACCACCTGCATAAAGCATAATGCTTTCATTTCCTAAAGGATGCTTTCATCTCTCATCAAAAATGAACAAATGACACAGACTCAGGAGTACCAGGAGACCCCAATATCTTCCAACACATATTCTCTTAGTGCGGTTACTGGAGCTGTATGTCTTAGAGTGACATTTTTGATGACATCTAACTTGTGAGAAGTCATAAAATCATAAATTTATGGAGATGGAAAACAAACTCACAAGATTATGTATTTAGAGCTTAAACAGACCTCAGAAGTCAGTCGTTAGAATGATAGTCCCGTGAAGCCAGAGAGAGTTCCACCTTTGTCTTTTTTGCCCTAATGCTTAGCACAGTGTTTGGTGCATAAGTGTTTAACAAATGCTTGTTAATTGATGATTGGTCTATTCTGACCTCCTAATTTTACAAATGAAGGAACTAACTGTTCCTACATTCCATTTCTCACTTTACTGTTTTTTCATTAGTGGTCTCCCACATTTAGAATACCCTCCTTTACCTCCATCTCATTGAACCAACAGCCTTCCACAATGCACTGTTCAGATCTCACCTTGTAAATAAAATCTTTCCTCATCCCACGTAGCGTTAAAATTCTCTCTCTCTCTCTCCTGACATCACGTTTTTTGTTTTGTTTTCATTTTTGTTTTCACTTTGCATTAACTCTGTGCTTAGTTGTATATGTGTTATCTCCTCCCAACAGGATGTCCAATTAGAGAAGGGACTATTTCATTTTTGTCTTTGTATCTCTAGCACCTAGAAAAGGGACTTAAAGATACCAAGTGTTTAATATTTTTTGTTGATTAGTAGCTAGGTAGTATAATGGACAGAGAGCCTAACTTGGAGTCAGGAAGAACTAAGCTCACAGTCTGTCTCAGACACTGTTTGACCCTGTGCCAATCATTAAACCTCTCTCAGGTGTTTTCTCACCTGTAAAATGGGCATAGTAAGAGCATTTACTTCACTGGGTTGTTGTAAGAATCAACTGAGATAATATACGTAAAGTGTTTTGCAAACCTTAAAATGCTATAAAATACTTGCTATGTTATTATTGTTATTTTTAAATTTTTATTTATTTTGTTTTTAATCTGTGGAATAAAATAAGAATTTCCATAACAAAATATATTTAAAAAGTTAATTGCACATGAAACTGCAAATCATTACGTATAACTTGCTATTCCTTTTAAATATAATGAAGTTATAATGTAAATTTTTTACCTTTTCTTTTCTTCCATTTCCCCCTACCCTAGAGATGGCTACCATTAAACACAAATATGTGTGTGTTTGTGTGTGTGTATGTGTGTGGAAAATCATTCTATACATATATTTATCAGTAATTTCTCTGGATACAGATAGCATCTCCTTTCATATGTCCTTTGTAATTGATTTGGGTATTTATAATACTCAAAATGACTTATTTGCTCAAAGTTGTTCCTAAAACAATATTGTTGATACTGTATACAATGTTCCCTTGGTTCTGCTCATTCTCTCTTCATTATTTCATGTAAGTCTGTCCATGTGGTTCTAGGATCATCGAGTTCATCATGTCTTATAGGACAGTAGTATTCCATCACAATCATACATTATAACTTGTTTAGACATTTTCCAATTGATGGGTATCCCCTCAATTTCTAGTTCTTTGCCATCACAAATATCATTGTTATTATTGAAGTAAAACTAAGGCTCAGAGAGAATGAGTGATTTTCACAGCATCATACTTGTGGTGTCAGAGACAGAAATTAAACGCAGGCCCATTGATTCAAAATACAATGCTCTGTCCACTATGCTACAGCATTTTAGTTAATGACTTAACTAATTAATGAATAAACATTTATTAAATGCCCACTATGTGCCAGGAACCATGCTAAGAGCTGAGGATACAAAAAGAGCAAAAGACAGTCTTCAGGGACCACAGTCTAATGGAAGAGACAACAAGAAAACAAATGCATACAATTGAGAGGGAAAACACTTAGAATTTGGAGGGATTGGGAAAGGCATCCTGTAGGACATGGAACTTTGGCTGGAATTTGAAAAAAGCCAGGGAAGTCAGTAGGCAGAGATGAGGAAGGAGGTAGAGCATTCCAGACACGGGGGATAGTCAGAGAAAATGCAGAGTTGAGAAACAGAGTATTGTTCCAGGAATGGCAAGGAGGCTAGTATCATTCAACAGAAGATTATATGGCTCAGCTATTTTTTTTTTCAAATCTGGATATAGACATAGAATATTGTATCTTGAATGAACCCTGGATCCTTAGAGAAGATCTCATTCAATCTCTTCATTTTATAAGTGAGAAGACTTTAAATAGTCTGATTCTATTTCTTTCAATTTTACTGTGTAGTCTTAGCCCTCCTCAGAGTAGCCTCATGAAAGCTAAACCCATGTTCAGGGTACTTGTGTAAGTATCTGTTCAAAACTTCTGATTCCATCACCATTCAGTACATATCATCTCACAGATCAAGTCAAATTTGACATATGAAATTCTCAGTAAAGGGCACTTAATAAAACAGAAAAATAAGCAATTATTAAGCACATATTATGTGTCAGGCACTATGTTAAGGACTTCAATAATATTTCATTTGATCTTCACCAATAAGGGTGGCTAGGTGGAGCACGTGATCATGAAGAGACGGATACAATTGAACAACAAAACAGCAACAAAAACGGAACCCTTCTCAGAATAATGTTTTTAACTATATAGAATAAAATACTTATGTCTACAAAGGAAAATAATGGAAAAATCCTCTCTGGAGATACAAAGGCTCATTTTCTCCCATATTCCGATACCACCAATGGAAGAAGAAATACTTGCCCTCCAAACAACCTGTCCTCCCAGTCTTGCTTCTTGTTAGAATTCCTCCCAGTCTCTGAAGTTGCCACTTACTGCTTTTCTACCAAGCTAATGATGTCGTCTGCTGGGCTGCTTCCTCTACTGATCTGCCATACCTGGTATCACTATTGAATTACAGCTGCTACTTGGGTTCATTCCCCAAAAAAGTGTTTACATCCAGATTTCTTAAGATCTGGTGTCCATGAATTTATTTTTAACATTATGTTGATACTTGTATTTCAGTGGCTTCCTTTGTAATCTCATGTATTTTATTTTCCTCGATTAAAAAAAATCATTCTGAGACAGGGTCCAAGTGTAAAAGGGATCCAAGATGCAAAAAAGGTTAAGTAAGAACCCATCATTTACTGCTATTTTGTGAATCAGCCTCAGGGTTATTTGAGCTTTTTGTGAATCAGAGCTGTACTTAATTGTAGACCAGTCCCTCAGGTTAAGCCAGGGTTTTGGAATATTTTGCTTCCCCCAGGCAGGATTTCACATACCTGAATCTAATATTTGTGTTTGAAGGAGTAAATTACTTTCAAATCCCAGCACGTGTGTTTGTTAGTACCACAGAAATGCACATACTTGTTCCATATATAGGGAACAATAACTACCCTGGATCCCATAGCCTGAAGGCCAGGTGTGTTACGTTTCACCCCTGCCAAGGGTTCTCCAGCATCCTTAAAGAAGGTTTTAGGGTATCCAGTCTCTCTATCATTGGCTTCAGCCCCCACCTATAGAGTTCCCTTTGCTCATTTCATTTAACCACTTAACAGTCAGATTAGCTTTTGCAAGGGAATAGTTCCTTCACAGATATAATAATAACAAATACAAACATTTCCCCAGCATTCAAGGCCATAATGCCCACCCCCCCCAACGCCACCTCGGTCTCTGTAGAGGGGAAAGTGGAATCATATTTACGGCTTAGCTAAGCTCTTCTGTATCATGGCACCACCAAGCTCCAAGTCCAAAACTTTTCTTAGGCTTAAATCCTGGGTACTCCAGCTTCTCAGAGCTTCCCCCTGGGCCAGCTGCCCCACCGCCTGCTCCTGAAACTGAAAAGAACGAGCAAAACAGACAAAGCCAAAAGCTTGATTCTGGGGGGGCCACAAGGTCTAAAAGAGGTAGGGAAAAGTAGTCCTCCTTACCCAGCTCAGTTCATGTTGTTTACATTGCAGGTGAGTATGACCTGCTCTGATACAAATGCTGCTCCAGGAGTAGCTAGAAAGCTAGGGAGGCTGTCCCAGTCTCATAGTCGTAAAAACACAGCCTGTTCTGGCTACAAAACTAAGAAAAGAGGCTACTCCCATCTGCACAATAAGGGAACTCAGATGTCTTCTTCCAAGATAGGTGATCTGGGCATCTGGGCATACACAAAGCAAAGCCTCATAATAGATAAATAGAAAGATAGAGAGATAGATAGACAGACAGACAGACAGACATGTGGGTATATACCTATATATACTTGAAATAACTTACATACTTGAGTATGTTTAAAATATTACCCTCTGACCCATAAGTAAGCATATTTTGTGAGCTATTTTTTACTTATAATTTCCACTAAAAGGCCTCTTTCACTCATTTGAAAAGCAAATGTACCAGGTTCTTAAGATGGTTTAAAAAGCATCAAAGCACCACTTTCTCCATGAAATATTTTCTGATATGTTCAACCCCCAATTTGCATGCATGCGCGCACACACACACACACACACACACACGCATGCACGCACAAACATCCATTAGAATGTACTCTCCCAGAGAACAGCAACTGTCTCACTTTTGTCTTTATATCTCTAGCCCCAAACACATTGCCTTGTACATAGTAAGCATGTAATAAAGGTTTGTTTAATCGAGTTGAATAACATTGAAGTGAATTTTTCAATAGCAGAAGGATTCCCTGGTGCTTCTTTGTTGCTAACCTCTTCCCAGTGGAATAGCTACACCAAAAGCTGAATCTTAAAGAGTTGTGGACAACTAATTAAAACACTGGAGATAAACTACTGTTGCCCATTGTGCAATGACTAACTTTGATAGACTTAGCTCTTCTCAGCAATGCAAGGATCTAAAACAACTTCAAAAGACTCATAATGGAAAATTCTGTCCATATCCAGAAAAAGAACTATGGAGTCTGAATGCAGATCAAAGCATATTATTTGCCTTTCTCTCTCTCTTTTTTTTGTTTCCTTTCTTGTGGTTTCTCTCATTGGTTCTAATTCTTCTTTACAGTGAAAATATTGGTTAATATGAATGTATATTATAGCTTATATCAGATTGCACACCATCTTGGGGAGAGTGAAGGGGAAGCAAGGGGAGAAAATTTCAAACTCAAAATCTTATGGAAGTGAATATTGAAAACTAAAAATAAATTTAAAAAAATGTTACCATATGAGTTTCCACAAACTTAAAGAAATGAGCAAAAATTGATGACAGACGTGGAAGTAAGAACAATAGCATCTTCTATAGCTGAATTTTTTTGAGGATACTTAACTGAACCACCCATGAAGGCCAAAGCTATTATTTTGGTCCTTGGGGTGTTCAAATTGTCAATTATCTCCTAGCTATTTTATGTTGAGCCCTGGCCTGGGATTGTGACAGTCACAAAAAGTAGAGAATAAGGCACAGCATACCAGGTACTGGGGCTGCAAAGCCAGGGCATCTCCATATTGCTCATTTATTTTGAATTCTGGATCTAGACTTTAAGGATTAAATTGACAGATTCACTCTATAGACCCTAGAAATGGAATCAAAAGAAAATGAAGCAAAAACAAAACAAACAAATGAAAAAGAATTTGCTTCCTTAGATATCTTTCCACTGTTCTTACCCTGTTGAGTTAATGATTTCATAGACTAAGTAGTTGTGACTTTTGGTGTTTTTGCTCCCGCTCTTTTCATTTTTTTCCCCTTCCTCCTCCTTTTCCTCCATCATCCCTTCACCATATCTTGAATTAGTGAAATACTGTTGAAAGGAAGATGAGATTATTTTCTAGTTTTGTTCTCTTTTCTTTCAATTTTTAACTAATTCTATTATGCTGTCCAAAAGACAAATTATTTGGGGTGCCATTTTTTGTTTTTATTTATTTTTAAAAGGTAGCTGATTTTGAATCCCTGTTATGATCCGCTTGATGTCTACAACACATCTGCATAACTCAGCCACTTGGTCAATGTTTCTTTGATCATATACTGTTGGATGAATTCGTGCAGATGTCACCTATGAAACACCTTTTGATTCCACTGTTGGGTAGAAGAAGTTTCATAATTCTATCTGGAAAAAAAAAAAAAACACTTTCAGTTACACAGCAGATCCAGTGGTGAATACCTGTTGGCAGATGGAGTGAAAACTGTTAGTTCCAAATGTAATTCTTTGCAGTTTTAACCTGTTTATCTTTTACTCTGAACACCTCTATCAATCCTCTTCCTCTTTTCGATAAGAAGTGCTAATCTTTCTCAAGATGCCTTATGGTAAAGGGCCTGTGTTTCCTTAACATTATGTGGGCTTTTGTTTGGACACTTTCTAAATCTATTACCATCTCTTTTACTAATCCAAAAGCATGCTTTAAGACTGACTGGTGTTAATTGCTCTAAATGTGTTCTTCCCATTAAGCTTTGGCTTCAGAATAGCAATCAGTGTCTTAAAACATACACAGCCTCATCTTTCTTCTTGAAAATCTTATACTTGATGTAGCTTGCCTGGAGAAGAGTAAGTTATCTTTGTGTATTGACTTAATCCTTTGCTTCAATTTTATCTCTGGATTCAAGCTCAAGCTTTCAGTTTCTCGTCTTCCTTGGCACACACCATGAATGTCACGCTTACTGAATCCAAATGATGTTTTGATATCATTGAGGAGAATTATTACAGATGAACTACCTAACGTATTTTGTAGAGGACACGTATAACTTGATATCATCCATGTATGACATGATTTGTATGATGTTTTGGCATGACTCTATTATTATTGTTATCATCATCACCATCAGAGAGCTTCATTGTGTAGTGAACAAAGAAGTGATCTTAGAAACAGGAGTACATAGGTTCAAGCCCTGCCTCTGACACATCAGTCATGTGATTCTGAACAAGTCATTCAACCAATTGACTCCTCCAGTCAGTTCTCTAAGATTAAAAGTTATAGACAACTTGCCGATCTAAAACAAGAAGTTAGATTCCCACATCAGGAATTTCACACACTAATGAAATTTCAGGTCAGGATATTCAAGAAAATTATTATTACCATCATCATAATAATTGTTATCTCATAATTATAACTCATATATTCATAATTTTTGAAATTAAAAAGCTCATTTATCACAACAACCCTATATGAGTGTTAATATCCCCATTTAAGTATTTTTCCCAAGGAAAAAATACTACTTATTTTGCATGGAGCTCATAGGGATAAGAGGAATATTCCTGTGATTTCATTGGTAAAGGGAACTCCCAGTCATGGAAGCTCCCTCCCACAATTCAGGTCAAGGGAGTTGCAATTTTTTGGAACTCATATTCTTAGAGAGTTGCTTAGAGTAGAAGTGGCAAATTCAAATAGAAATGGGGCCACTAAAATGTACATAAGAATCCCTGTGGCTCACATATTGACTTAGAAAACCACATTAGTATTAGCTATGTTCTTTAAAAATTATTTTGTTAAACATTTTCCAATTACATTTTCATCTGGTTCAGGACCAGTGCTATGGACTCTACGCAGCTCACTGGCCTCATGTTTGACACTTCTGGCTTAGAGTACTAAGAGATTAAATGCCTGACCCAGGGTCACACAGATATCATCATCATCATCACCATAATTTATCATCTACTTAGGATTTTAAGGATTGCAAAGCACTTTACAAATGTTATCTCATTTTATCCTCACAACAACCCTGTGTGGTAGGCTCTGTTATTATCAGTTCCATTGTACAAATGGGAAAACTGAGGCAAAAGTTAAGTGACTTGTTCAATGTCACACAACTAGTAGCTGACTGAGGCCAAATTTGAACTCAAGTCTTCACAAGTCCAGGTTCCGCATTCTATACCACCTAGCACACATCAGAGGCAGGACTCGAATCCACATCTTCCTGACTTCAATTCTCTCCCTCCATTACACCATGGTGCCTCCCATGGAATGCATAGTACAGTTAAGTTCATTTCAAATGGTTACTCTGCATTTTTTCTTTGAGTCTCAATATCTATGAAATCAGAAACTCACATTATTTTTTTATAGTTGATATGACATACTGACACGATTCCTGGGCTGGCAGTCAGGAGATCTGGATTGGAGTTTGCCTCTATTAGTAACTCACTTTATGACCCTGGGCAGGTCATTTAGTTTCACTCTGCCTCTGTTTCCTCATCTGTAAAATGGGTATAACAATGTCTGTCTTCTGTACCTTATAGGAGTGCTGTACTGATCACTTTTTTAAAAAGATGCAAAAATTCATTGAAAATGTTTTTTAAAATTACTTTGGAAATGTAAGTTGTGATTGTTTTGAATACATTTATTACATTCCCCTACAGAAAATATCCTCATATTAATAAAATAATAAAAATAATAAAAAAAGGTTCTTCCAAAGAGCACTGATGGTTCTTCTACCAATTTTGACACCAGTAGAATTTATATATTTATATATGTGCATAGATTAATATATATGGAATGTGTATGCCCATTTCAAAATGTTTTTCTTTCATCTGCAAGGAGCATCTATACATGTTTTCAAAAAGGATCACATGATGAATACTACAAGATCATAAGAAGCCAGAGGATAACTCACTTCTCTTTCGTGGGTCTTACACTTCACTTCACCTATTCTCATTCTTTCTCCTTTGCAATGATATACCATTGCCACTGACCTTCTAAATGTTCCTTTAATATCTTTTCCCTGTTGTATGGTGTGAGTTTTGTGAGAGCGAACAAAGAATTACTAATCCTTTTTGGTCAGCAGTAAATCTCCTTTCTGCCCTTGTTGCTTTATAATGGTACTTTCAGTCTTATTGTCTGAAAAATGATGAATTTGAGTGGAAAAATACTGCATCCTAGGGTTGTACTTCTTATCCTGATCACTTCCCCTGAGTTAGATGGAACCTATTTGATTATTTCACTGACTGTGGCAGGTTTAAAGTCTTTGATGCAGGTCCAAAGGCAGGCTAAGCCAGGAAATGTGGATTCTGGTCTCATTTCCATCTTTGATTTGCAGTGATATTGTATGTCATTGAAAAGTCACATAATCATTCCTGTGGCTATGTTTATCTACCTATAAAGTCGAGGAAGGATTAGCACTTATTACTATACATATAACTCCTGACAGTACCACCCAACTTACATGTAAGCTAGACAAAGTTGCCCCATAGTCAAAGTATTATCTGGGTCCATATCCCTTAAAATCACATCTTATAAGCCACACCAATGTATCTGTTTTTACTAATCAGCCAGAGGAATTAAGTAGTTCAAGGTAAAATATTTCATGAAATAGTATACTACTATAAATGTTAATAAACCATTTCCTACATAAACCTAAGGCTGACTTTCCCACAAATACATCTAATATCAGTGAGAAAAAGTAGACACACATAATGAAAAAACATGACCAGGCAGGACACACATGTTGAGAGGTAACTCAAAGCTCAGATGCTCCAGACCTTCCTGACATATTTTGGTGATGTCATTGAATGGTTCCCACTAGTCTCTTATGACGTGCAATCTCATCCAAGCATATAGTATCCAACAGATAGGTGGTTTCTACTGAGCATTGTTCCACATTCATCATACATAATCCCTGTCTAATGGTATTCCTTTGGCCCTGTAGTCCTTACTCATGGTTACCAGATGTTAAGGAGATTCTCTCTACTTCAGTTTCAAGCTTCAGCTGGTGGTATTAACTAAGGTTTTAGTTCCTTACCATAACAGAAGGATGAGTCTCTCTGCTGGTGCTCTTTTAGCTTAAACTCAAAGACTTTAAGCCACTTCAGATGGGCAGGAATTTCTCACACCCTGTTACTAGACAGTGGGAAAACTCAAGGAAGCTTTTCCACCAATGAGAAGAGAATTATATTCTTAGAGCCTTGAATGTTTCCTCAATACAAAGATATTCATCAGCCAGGAGTCAAGCTTTTTAGATGACAAGATAGTCCAACCTAGTTATTTAACATAGACTTAAGTCTATTTTTAACCTCAACTTCCTGCTGACCAAGGACAGAAGTCTTTTCCTGATTTAGGGTCAGAAATTACTTATGGGTCTCTACTTAAATTCTGACTCATATTTCATTATTTTTAGGAAAGGTAATAGTAGATTTAAATCTAAGGAGAACCACAATGGACTTAAACTGTCTCCATAGAAAATTTCATGTTTTATATCTATTTTTCTTGATATTTGTTAGAATGAGCATGGATTGAAGCAATCAATCAAATCATCCCACCCCTAATTAAAGAGTTGATGATTCTGTATGCTGATATGTCTGGTGAGAACACATTCCTATTGAATCAACCAATCATAAGCTTCAGATTCAATACAAAAAAGTAATTAGTTTATGTGTTCTTGAAAACCATTAGATGAGATCAAGTATCATGGTACAGAAAGTGTGTTTGGGTTATTTGAATAAAAGTGGTCATAACTTACAAAATGGCAGACTGGTTTGGCGCCAGGATGATTTGGACAACTTGTTGTTGAGTGGAAGAAGACTCTACCCAAGCCCTCTGAGAAGGAATTGCTTGGTCTAGAGAGGAGTAGGAAGGAAGGGACCACCTTAACTACAAGATCTGTCCCTTACCTTATCCCTGACCAGAGAAGGACCTTGTGAACTTCAGGGACAGAATTTATACTTTTCATCAATGTTCTAGCAGTGTCCCCAGGTCATTCATGGTTAATATCAGGTCCCTAGGGTAGATGTAGTGAAGAAAGGCAGATTCAAGGCTCTACAAGGAGACCAGCAGAAAATCTATAGAAAACCTAAGGGTATATCTTGAGGATTCCATCAAAAGGACTTCTTAGAGCTTCAAATTGCCCCCTCTGCTCATATACTTTCTAATATTGAGCCCACTTTTCCTTGGACTTTGTATTACTGGAGGGAGAATGAATCACAAACAGAAGTAAGGAGGTTAAGTTTTGTATCAACTGTGCCCTTGGAATAAATATCCATTTCTAAAAGTTAATTAAGTATGACTGACTAGTTGATAGCAACTGAAAATCATGGGGAAAGCAAACAGGGCTCATGAGCTATAGTTCTAAAGAAAAACAACCCCAAATCTGGGTGACTACCCATAAAATCCTGAGGGGAGATGTAATTCTGCTGGGATAAGTGAAAAGTTATCTGTCTATCTATCTATCTATCCATCTATCTATCTAAACAAAAATCGTGCATATATGATAGAGGTAGCATTAAAGCCAGGAAAACATGGGCTCAAATCCTCTATATCACCCTGTGCAAATCACTTAACATCTCAGTGATATGTTCAACACTCTAAGACTTTAAGTCTTACTTTTATGAAACTGTTTGCCATTTCAATGAGGGGGGTGATGGGAGAGTGGGAGAGAATTTGGAACTCAAAATTATTTTTCAAAAAGGTTAAAATTATTTTTACATGTAATTAGGAAAATAAATTTTTTTTCCAAAGACTTTAAGTTTTAAAGAAGGTACAACTTAATTGGTAGAGAAGTTTCCTCACCTAGGATTTTCCTATTCCAATGAAACCATAAGACCAGATCCCATCCCTATTTCATATATAGTTGTAGTTAATTCTGAATCTGTCAATTTTACTCTGTATAACCTTGTTCCAGGGTTATCATTTTCCTTATATGCTTTATATTTGTTGTGTTTTGTTGTTTGTTTTTGTTGTTGTTGTTGTTGTTGTTTGTTTTTTACAAGCCCTTAACGTTCCATTATATCAAGGATTTGTAAACTTTTTGGTGTCCTGAACCCCTCTGGCAGTCTGGTGAAGAGTAGGGATCCCTTCTCAGACCAATGTTTTTACGTGCATAAAATACAGAAGGATTACAAAAGAATCCAAAAGCTAGTGAAAATATAAACAGACAGATAGACAGATAGATAGATAGATAGATAGATAAATAGATAGACATGTGTACGTATCCAAGTTCACATATTCCTGCAAATCTATCCAGGGACTCCATAGGGGTCTAGGAACCCCAGGTTAAGAGCCCCTGAATTACATGAATATTCCATAATTAATTTAGCCATTTTCCAATTATGAAAGTGTATACACTAAGTCTGAGAATCTCGCAAAACCTCTATGCCCCCCAGCCTCCCAGTGCAGAGCTGGGACATGGGACCTCCCCGAAGTTCTCCAGGAGCAGCTCTGCATAAACCATGGAGAATCTGGGAGTTCAACAGGAGAAGTTTCTCCCAAAGGAAGACTGAAGAAATATTCTGTGTCCTGAATGAAGTGCAGCAAAACGTAGATTTCTTTTCCAAAGGCTGGGTCCCCTGGGTGGCTAAATATTCAAGGTTTAAATGGTAATAAGGATGGAGGGGAGGGTAAGGGCAGGGAGAGAGGGAAGGGGAATTGAGAGATGAAATTGACTAAGGAATGCAATCTGCCCTATAAAACATTAAAGAGAAAATCAAATAATTTTTTGTAATATTTTTTCTCTCTCTCTTCAGATTTCTGGTTTCCTGAAAAGGCCTCATGAGAGGGTCGCCTATAATTCTACTCTGTTGCCTAGAAATCCAGACAATGGCCTTTCTGAGGTAGGCAACAGATGTCTGCATATGTGGTGCTTAGACACATTAAGCATTTAAAACACTTTGTGGCCAACACAGTGTAATGAATGGGCTGCCCAATGAATGAGACAATGGCCTTTAAAACAATCCAGTATGTTATGCGAAGGTGTCTGGGTAGCATTTGTTAATTGGCAATTGGACTGCTGGAAGAGAGCTGTGGAAGGGGACAATAGGGTGAGAAAATGTCAACTTGGGGAGTGAGAAGAAACTTGGCAAAACTACACAGCTCAGCAACATGAGTCGTTTTATAGACAGGACAGATTAAGTACTTCTAAAGCACCTTCTACTGAAGATTAAGCAAATCAAAAATTCTCAGAAATAAGCCCTACATTGTGCATCATGGATGAAAGCTCACTGTATCTTTTTTCTTAGATACTGAAGCAATCTATGAGAACTGGGAATTTACATCTATTTTTTTTTTCTTACTCATCACAGAGTGAGAAAAAAGTTTCAGTTTAAAACAAAACCAATGAGGATTAAAAATAGGCAAAAAACAAAACAAAAAAATCCCTTCTCTTCCTTAACATATGCTCATGACTGACAAATTCCCAACAGCAATAGATAGATTCTAATTCTGGGAACTTTCTGACTTTGCCATTCATATGAAATAGAGGGAAGTGTAACAAACACAGTATTGACTATCCTTTGAAATAATTCAATTGAGAAATAATGATTAGCATCAGACATTTTATCACAAGGTCAGAAACCTTTCAACCCAAAGGGCAATATTTTACTGCAAATGCCCTCAGAAATCAGTTACAATAGACTCTACCATTTGTCACATATATCATTTGGATTTTCTGAATATAGAACTAGTTGGCCTTCATCCTTCCATAACTACTAAAAGATGAAGGTCATGTCATATGTCATTGAAAAGGGAATTTTCCTTGAGTTAGCTATAAGGTCTTGGATTTGACCTATGACATTGATGTCATGAGTTATAATTAATTTCCACGTAGGTCATTTACAGGGAAAATCCACATGTCCTTTGCCATTGGTCTATTCTTTTACATTTTTTACAATGATGTTGTCCACTTAGAAAGAAGTATTCAAGCAGGAAGACTCACTTATTGCCAAAATGTAACTTGCTTATAGAGACTACAGTTCCTCACATGGGTAATTCAACTTATTTTCTATAGTGCATGTTTGATAGCTCAAGAAACAAAGAGAGATAAATCCACATGGCTCACATATGCTAGCATCTATAAAATGTAATGTAAGACATTGAATGTGTTTGTATATCTCTAATTTGCAAACACTCAAAATATCCATGCCTTTACACAGCTGAGAACCTGCATTTCCATTCTATGGGAGTGAAATAATAGACAAAAATTTAGTTAAATATTTTATTATATTTAAAATATTCATTTATCTTGTTTAGTTATAAATATTAAAAATATAGCATTTAGCAACTATAATAAAATGCATTCAAAATTTTATAAAATTTGCACAATGAGCTGACCTTAATTCATAGACAATTATGATTTAAAATCTATGAAAATCCCAAATAAACATGTTTTTTAATGCTAAGTATTATAGACCTTTTTTCATTGACCAAACCACATGGAATTGGACCTATGTGTATATGCCTGTTTGAGAAAGAGAACAGTAAGGGTCCCCTAAATTAAAAATGGAAAGGATAAAAGGATTTCCAGTTTCCTTTTGACCCAGAGTCAGTTCTCAGGCATCAAACTAAGTTGGTTTGGTTTCTCTCCTAGGACTCAGGGGATGACTTCCAGTCAACCCAGCTCCTAAATCCCTTCAAGAAGAGCTCTGTGGGGATTTTGTTTCCTTCTGGGTTAGGAAGTCAGTTTTATTTGCCTTTTCTTTTTTTCTATTGGATTGAGAAAGGCACCAAGTCAGGTACTTATAGAGTACTAAGCAAGCAATAACCTTTGCTAAACTTTGAGAGATATTCCCTGCTTGTTGAATCTGCATAATTTTTTTTTAATTTAGGGACAATTGTGATTTTGCCTGTGTAGATGGGATTATACAAAATTTATCATACTATTTTGAGATTCCCAAGTGGCAAATAAGGAAGCGAGCAAAAGGACAATATTTCTGCTTTTCCAAATACCCCAGAAGACTGTTGTAGATTAAGGATATGGGCAATGTGTGCAAAGTGCACCTCAGCCTCTTTGCCAAAGATGGCAAATTTTTCAAAGAGGGGTCAGAGTATAATGGGGGTCGAGCACCTGCCCAGAGTTCCTCAGATGACATCTCTCCAAATGGAGAATCTGAGGAACTTGTAAACACGAGAGTGATAATGATACATAACGCAAGTGCCTAGGAGATATTTTGGAGTATGCATAGACATTGTGTAATTGTGTCTGCTAAGTAGATGATGAATGAGAGGCCCTTTGATTGGCTAGGGAGGCATTCAAAAGGCCTAAGGCAGCTTCCATCATTCTCTCTTTGCCTCCTTGTCTTCAGTTCTGCTCTGATGGTTCAAGTCTTCTGTTCACAGCATCCTGTGAGTGACCTTGCTGTCAGGGGAAAGGCCTCGGGACTTTCTCACTTTTGAAACCAAGTGGTTCTGAGCCTTTGCATCATTTAACCTTTTTCATTCTATGCGAGGGATTTGGAGTCTCTTATGCTGTGATTTCAAAAGATTAGGAGAGCAAATCACAGGAATCCAGGAGTCAGAGTCTAGACCAGATTTTGCAGGCAGCACAGCATCAATAACCCAAGAGCCAGGAGTTACCAGAAGAAGAGGACTTCCCTTCTGGACCCAGGCCTGGAGAAATTGGGGAGAGGGCTCATCAGGTCTCCTCTGGAGATAAACTTTGTGGGATCAATGCTGAACCTATGCCCCAGAGACCAAGGTGGTATAATAATAACAATAATACGTAACATTTCCATAGCCCTTAGTATGTGCCAGGCACTTGCTAAGAACTTTACAATTATTATCTTCATAACAACCCTGGGAGGTATGTGCTATTATTATCTCCATCTTACAGATGAAGCAACTGAGGCAGAGGTTAAGTGACTTGCCCAGAGTCATACAGCTAGCAAGTACCTGATTTAAACTCAGATTTTCCTGACTCCACATCCCCTCCCCTGTTTATCCACTGAGCCACATAGCTGCCTCTAGTGCTTTCCCTGTAAGGAAAAGTATGGCTCTGAGATACTAGAATGAAATGTTTGTACTTTATTCTCGTCATATCTTTTGAAGTAAATGTCCCTTCATAAAATCAAATGATATTATGCATCTAATTAATACTTCAATAGCGCATAGCACTTAAAATGTTTATTGATTGATTGAGTGATGGGATATGGAACTCAGGAGCTTTGTCACTGCTGCCGAGCAAAGGGGGCAAATGGGTCAGAGGGGGATTAAGCCACTGGCTGTATAAAAGACACCCCTGAGGAGTAGAGAAGATGAGCAGGTGTAACTTGACTAGATATGGAAGGATTAGGTCAGAGTATCCTTGCTACACCCATCTTTGTCCTCCCGTTATCTTCATTATGGAATTTTTGTCCTTTGTCTGGAAATACTATAAATGGTTTGTGTAAGAGAGATGAATAGCTTCCATCTGTATATCTGCATTCTTATGCTTATTGTTGTTATTGTTCAGTCATTCAGTTGTATCTTCATGACCTCGTGGACTTTCCATGACACCAGGTCCTTCTATCCTCCACTATCTCTAGAAGTCTGCCCAAGCTCATATTAATTGCTTCCATGATAGATCTGGTAGATAGAGTGCCTGAAGAATTATGGACAGAAGTTTACAATAATGTACAGGAAGCAGCAACAAAAAAATATTCCCAAGAAAAAAAGATGAGCAAGAAAGCAAAATGGCTGTCTGATGAGGCTTTACAAATAGCTTCCACCATCCCGTTTTTCCTTTTTGCTTCTGATCTTTCGCAACACCAGATTCTTTTCAAGAGTCCTATCTTCTCATTATGTGGTCAAAGTATTTAAGCCTCAGCTTCAGTTTTGATCTTTCAGTGAATAATCTGAATTAGATTCTTTAAGTATTGACTTATTTGATCTCCTTGATGTCCAGGGGACTCTCAAAAGTCTTCTCCAACACCACAATTTGAAATCATCAATTATGCAGTGCACAATTTTCCTTATACTCCAATTCTCACAGCCATACATTGCTACTGGAAAAACCATACGTTTGACTATACGGACCTTTGTTGACAAGGTGAAGTCTCTGCTTTTTGTATATTGTCCAGATTTTTCATAGCTTTCCTCACAAGGAGCAAGCATCTTAATTTCAAGGCTGCAGTCATCATCCGTAGTGATCTTTGAACCCAAGAACATAAAATCTGACAGTTTCCATTTCTTCTTCCTCTCTTTGCCAGGAAGTGGGAGCAGTTGCTAAGATCTTAACTTTTTGTTTTTGTTTTTGATGTTAAACTTCAAGCCAGCTTTTACATTCTCCTCTTTCACCATTTTCAAAGCCTCTTAATTCCTCTTCACTTTCTGCCATCAGAGTGATATCCTTTGCATATCTGAGATTGTAGATATTTCTCCCAGAAATCTTAATTCCAGCTTTTGATTCAGCCAATCTGGCATTTCACATGATGTACTCTGCATATAAGTTTTAATAAATAGTGTCAATACATATCCCTGTAGTACTCCTTTTCCAATCTTAAACTAATCAGTTGTTCCATGTTCAGTTCTAACTGTTGCCTCTCAGCCCACGCACAGGTCCCTCAAGAGGCAAGTAAGATGATCAGGTACTCCCATCTCTTTGAGGACTTACCACCTTTAGCTTTTGATCCATAAAGTAAAGACTTTAGTCAATGAAACAGAATCAGATGTTTTTGTTTGTGTCTTTGTTTTTCCTGGAACTCCCTTGCTTTCTCTGTAATCCATCGAATGCTGGCAATCTTCTCTCTAATCCCTCTGCCTCTTTGAAAGTCAGCCTGCTCTTCTGGCAATTCTTGGTTCACATATTGCTGAAGCCTAGTTTGCAGAATCTTAAGCATAACCTTGATGGTGTGTGAAATGAGTGCAGTTGTTTGGTAATTTGAATATTCTTTGGCATTGCCCTTCTTTAGTATTGGGATGTAAACTGATCTTTTCCAATCCAATGGCCACCGTTGTGTTTTCCAAATTTGATGGCATTTTGAGTGCAGCACTTTAACAGCATCATCATTTAGGATTTTAAATAGCTCAGCTGGAATCCCATCTCCCCCACTAGCCTTACTGTTAGCAATGCTTCCTAAGGCCCACTTGACCTCACTCTCCAGGATATCTTGGCTATAAATCAGGGAACACACTGTCGTTGTTACTGTTAATGTTAAGATCTTTCTTGTACCATTCTTTTATATATTCTTGCCACCTCCTCCTAATTTCTTCCACTTCTGTTAAGTCCCTGCCTTTTTGGTCTTTTATCAAGCCCATTTTTACATGAAACATTCCCTTGATAGCTCTAATTTTCTGGAAGACATCTCTGTTCTTCCCAATTCTATTATTTTCTTCTATTTCTTTGCATTGCTTATTTAAGAAAGCTTTCTATCTACTTGCTCTTCTCTGGAATTCTGCTTTCAGCTGGATATATCTTTTTCTTTCTCCTTTACTTTTCACTTTTCCTCTTTCCTCAGCTATTTGTAAAGCCTCATCAGACAGCCATTTTGCTTTCTTGCTCATTTTTTCCTTTGGATTATTTTTTGTTGCTGCTTCCTGTACATTATTGTAAACCTCTGTCCATAATTCTTCAGGCACTCTACCTACCAGACCTAACCCCTTAAGTCTATTCATCACTTCCACTTCATATTCATAAGGGATGTTATTTAGGTCATATATATATATGTGGTCTGATGGTTTTCCCTACTTTCTTCAACTTAAGTTGAAGCTTGTGATCTGAGCCTCAATCAGCTTCAGGTCTTGTTTTAACTGACTGCATAGAGTTTCTCCACCTTTGGCTGCAAAGTATATAATCAATCTAATTTCAATATTGACCATCTAGTGCTGTCCATGTGTAGAGTCACCTTTTGGGCTGTTGAAAAAGAGTGTTTGCTAATGACCTGAGAGTTATCTTATTTATAAAACTCTATTAGTCTCTGCCCTGCTTCATTTTGTACTCCAAGGCCACACTTACCTGTTATTTGATTTCCTACTTTAGCATTTCAATCCCCTATGATAAATGTGACATCTTTGTTTTGGGTGTTATTTCTAGATATTGTAAGTCTTCGTAGAATTGATCAACTTTGGCCTCTTCAGCATCAGTGGTTGGAGCACAGATTTGTATTTCAGTGATAACAAACAGTTTGCCTTGAATTCAAACAGATATCATTTTGTTATTTTTAAAATTAGACCCCAGTACTGCTTTTCTCATTCGTTTACCGACTATGAGAGCTATTCCATTTCTTCTAAGGTATTCTTGCCTACGGTAATATATGTAATGAAGAACTGAATTAAATCCACCTATTCTTGTTCATTTAAGTTCATTGATACCCAAAATGTCGATGTTCAATCTTTCTGTCTCATTTTTGAGCTTACCTTGGTTCATAGATATTACATTCCAGGTTCCCAAGTGATATTGATCTTTATAGCATCAGACTTTTCCTTTCATCACCAGACACATCAGAGTTAAGCTTCCTTTCTGCCTTCGGTCCAGCCACTTCATTAGTACTGGAGTTACTTGTAGTCATCCTCTAGTCTTCACCAGCAGCATATTGGATACCTTCTGACCTGAGAGGCTCATCTTCGGGTTTATATTTTATCATTTTAATACTGTCCTTAGGGTTTTCTTGGCAAAGATGTTGGAGTAGTTTGCCATTTCCTCCTCCAGTGGATCACCTTTTGTCAAAACTCTCCACTATGACCTGTCTTGCACAGCACAGGTCATAGTTTCTTTAGGCTACATGAGCCCCTCAGCCACAACAAGGCAACGATCCAGGAAGAGATATTTATGCTTAGAATTTAATTAATAATTTTTCTATGGCTTATTTCTGCCAAAGAGAAGCAGAGAAAATAAAAGAAACCTGAGTTTTTCAATTAAATTATACAATCATTTATTAGGCATCTAGTAGGTAAAGAACACTGTGGGGTGCTAGGAATCTTTCCCACAAACTCTATCTTCTAGTCGGGCAACATGGCCATGCAAAGCCTATAATCATTCACTTCCTTGATTTAGTTCTCAATAGAAAAATTATACAAACTTAACTCACACACATAATCACCTACTTAAATTCTATATAACAAACTACAATATCAATTAGAAAATTAAAAATTTATATCATGGCAAATTTAAATATCATTTAACCTTATTCTTTAGGAGTTCAAATTTTTAGACAGTGTTCAACCTCTCTAATGAGAACATATTCTTCCATTTCACTCAATCACAGAATACCAAAGTTGGAAGAAACTTCATGGTCATGTAGTCCAAATTGTACTTTAATGGGAATTCTTTTTGGATAGATGATCCCTGGAGACATAACCAATTTTCCCAGCCTATTGAAATAATCTGCCTAACTGTAATCATTTCATTTCATCCAGTGGCTTTTGAAAACTCTCTACACTTAGTCTAAGTTAATTTGATTGCTTGAGAAGTAGTTTTACCTAATTAAGATATCAGAGTCAAAATGAAGTAAGCTGGTTCCAGTCTCACATTTACATCTACTTCTATTTTTTCTACTTTTCACTCACTCTATAACAATATCCATCTTGGTGGAGATAGGTAAGCGGTTTTCTCCCTCCTCCTTCCTTGGACATTTAAAGTCCTTTTGATTAGATTTATAAGTCTCCAGGCAGATATATACATATAAATTCCTTTTGGAGTACACTATACTGATGGCCAAGAGCCATTACTTCTATGTTCTAAGCCACTCTCCTGAAATCCAAACTCTGTTCTCAGGCACCATCTTCTTATCCTAGAGGAGTGAAGTGACTTACCTAAGATCTCAGCCAGTAAGCAGCAGGGCTGGACTTTAAATCTTAATCCTCTGGTTCCAAATCTAATAGCCAAAGATTTAGATTTTAATGAAATTTCAATTTTCTCTTATTCAATAGCATACACATATACATCACACCACACACACATATGCATATGTATATGTGTGTGTGTGTGTGTGTGTGCGTGTGCATGTGTGTATATGATATCATTCCTTAGAGGACCAGCAACTACATCCTCATTGGATCCTCTAGCTCCTTCTGAGACCTGTTAAAGACCTTAGATTAAAAAGGCCAAGGTCTCCCACTGCATTGGGACCATCTCCAGTCATCCTGAATCTATATCTTGCCACTGGACCCAGACAGTTCTGGAGGAGAAAGTTAGGCTGGTGACTTTGCACAACCCTCCCTCACTTAATCCAATTCACTTGCATGTCATGGCATAACCTCCCTGATTGAGAATGAAGGACAAACAACAACAGCTCTTTCCAACATCCATCCTCCTTACATAAATCAAATTTCACTTCTCCACCTCAAATCCCTTTATTTCTCTGCTTCAAATCCAGGTCCTATTTCATTTAGAAACAG
Organism: Vombatus ursinus; assembly: GCF_900497805.2. NCBI lineage: Eukaryota > Metazoa > Chordata > Mammalia > Diprotodontia > Vombatidae > Vombatus > Vombatus ursinus. Next base: position 3,741,294 of record NW_020954552.1, read on the forward strand.
TTCTGTTCAGTTCAGTTGTTTTTCAGTTATGTCTGGTTCTTTGTGACTCCTTTTGGGGTTTTCTTGGCAAAGATACTGGGGTGGTTTGCCATTTTCTTCTCCAACTCATTTTACATTTGAAGAAACCGAGGTAAACAAAGCTAAGTGAGTCGCCCAGGGCCACACAGCTACTAAATGTCTGAGGCTAAATTTGAACTCAGGCCTTCCTGATTACAGGCTCAATGTTCTATCCACTGCAACACCTAGCTGCCCCTAGCTTCTATGTCTCTATTAACCTGAAGGGTAGAGAGGTATTCCTTAAGAATCCTTAATCTTCTCTTCTGAAAAGGATGGCAGCCTCACAAGTCAAAATTATGCCAGCTCTAACTCTATGATCCCATGAGTTATGTTTTCATTAAAGTCATTATTAAAAATAATAGGATTAGATTCAATAACCTATTGCCTGAATAATCCACCTTTTTCCTTTTTTTTGAAAATCTGGATGGCAACTGTTTTTTCTCCATTATGTATTGTCATCATCTTATCCATCCAGATCTTATTCCTTTATTTGATCTTCCTATGTATTTTTATTACATCTATTGCCTTCCTCTAACCTTCCATTCAACAAAGGAAATGAGGTTAGTCTGTCATGAACTGGTTTTGATAAAGCCATGCTAGTTCTTTGTAATCATGCCTCCTTTTTAGTGGGTTCACTAACCATCCTTTTAGTCATGTGTTATATAATTTTTCCATGAATTTATGTCAAACTCACGTAGTTTGTAGACTCCATTTTCTCCTCCCTCCCCTTTTTTTGTTTGTTTTTTTTTTGGTTAGGCAATGGGGTTAAGTGACTTGCCCAGAGTCACATAGCTGGTAAGTGTTATGTGTCTGAGGCCGGATTTGAACTCAGGTCCTCTTGAATCCAGGGCCGGTGCTCTATCCATTGTGCCACCTAGCTGCCCCTTCCCTCCCCTTTTTTTTGTAAAAATTGTGGCAACATTTGCTCTTCCCCAATACTGGAATATTTTCACTAGTTATCTATGATCTTCCAAAGATAACAAACAGTGGTTTAATAATCATATCTGACAGTTCTGGGAAAGCCAACTTAAACAAAACAGCAATGTGGCCTGAGAGAGAGCCAGGAGGCACTATGCTAGGCCAATCGAACTATGGCCACTACATTAACTACCAACTCCTCTCACACTCTAGTGGAGGAAGCCCATTATTTTCCAACAGCCCTGGATAATAGGGGTGCCCCTCAGCAGATCACCTCTACTTCCAGCTCATTATTCAGGGGAACAATCCCTCTGCAAATAGGCTCACCATCCCTACTGTCACCATCACCAACTGCCCAGAAACTGCTACCTTGAAAAATGCGAAGGTATTCTAGGAGGCAAAAATGAGGAAGAAATGCATTCAAGGCTTGAGGGCTGGGAGGATGGGGAGAATATGCAGCTATGAAAAGGCATGGGGGTGAGAAGTGGAAAATTCAGGAACTAATAAATAGACTGATGTCTATGGAACGATCATCACTCCTTGGAAACTCCTTAGAGAAGCCATTTTTTTCAAAAAAGTTTTGAATTTACCCCATTCTTTTCTCACAATGTCTATAACTAGTTGCTCAGATTTGTTTAATCTCTAATTATGATTCCTGGAAATATGGATTGTAAACTTGAGTTACTGTCAACTATTGCCTGTGAAAAGGTCTGTTTTAGAAATCCAACTTCCAGTCAATTTTATCTCCTCTGTTCTCTCACTGCTAGTCAGACATCATGTTATGTGCTTCTAGTCCAACAAGAATCCAACAAGCGTTATTAAGTATTTCCTTACAATTTGCCACTGCTTGTCCCACTTCTGTCCCCACTTGTTCCTGCTTGAAACTTGCACTGTGTAATAGGTTCCCCTCCCCCTACCTTTCCCCCTGGATATCTGGCATTAATTATTTAGGTGAGCTTTATCTGTAATCAACAGATTTCTGCCAATTTCCTGATGCAATCATTAGCCTCCAAGTAAAACTCTTTTTTTAAATAGGAAAGACTTAGAATCACAGTTTTTTTAAGGTTTACAGACCTTTTGGTACATTCCCTTTGCTTTCAAGATGGGAAAAATAAAACCTAGAGAATTTAATAAGTGTCTTGCCTTTTGTCACACACCTAGTTAATGACAAAACTGGGACCACCATCCAAACCTCCCAAGCATTAGGACCTGTTATATAGAGTAACAGGAAAAAAATGACATAGACAATAGAAAATCTTGCTATCATTTGTTGATTTCAGAAAAGGCCTGAACTTGTTAGGACAAAATTCCAGAGTTATAGTCTCTCCTCAAATATGGCCCATGTGTACTAAAATCATGTAAGATTCTATGAAGTCATCCCAAAGTAAAATGAAAATGAGACAATGGGTATTGACATGCATTGGGCATCCAACAAGATGTTCATGAGTGTCACAGGGCGTGTCCACCCAGATTCCAAACAAAAAGGTGCCCTAACAAATTGCCAGGTTTTCCAAATGTTCCTATTTACAAAAGACATTGCCTTAATTACATTGAGTCCCATTACAGCACAATGTCTCCTCAACGAAATCTGTAGACCATCTAGAAAGAGATCAACCTAGTCATCCATGTTGGAAAAACAAAGTGGATGAAAATGATCCTTGCCCAGATGACACACCATTAGAGATACTCTATCAGTATATGTCAGGCAGTGCAAATGGACAATCGGATGGCCTCAGGATCAAATAGTAAGTGAAGAGAAAGTTGGTTCACAGCAGGCAAACTGTGTAATACACTCAATGTGTACTGCTGCTCATTAATGTAAAAGTCTATTTTCTTAATACCAATATTCTTCTGGCATTAAGAGCAGCTAGGTGGCTCAGTGGATAGAGCCCTGAGCCCGGCATCAGGAAGACTTGAGTCCAAATGTGGTCTCAGGTACTTATTAGCTGTGTGACCCTAGATAAGTCACTTAACTTTTCTGCCTCAGTTTCCTTCACTGTAAATGGGGGAAATAATAGCAGTTATCTCCCAGGGTTATTGTGAGAATCAAACAAGGTAATATTTGTAAAGCACTTGGCACAGTGCCTGACAAATAGTAGGCATCTAATAAATGTTTGTTCCCTTCCTCTGCTCAGTACAGATTATAAACCTTGAATGACTTCTCACCCTCTGATTATCATTCATATCTTTCTGGAAATCCTTCACTGAGATTCCATTTAACATGCTCGATTGATTGAATATTTTAATATTGTAGTAGTACTCTTGAGTCACCCACCTTTTGTCCCTCATTCTTTCTTTTTGATTGGCCTACTTCCTTTTTCGGGCATATATGTTGCTTATATCCTTGAAAACAGCTTATATGCCACTGTCTCTGCACACCATCATTGGTATCATGGTACTGGCTCTTAGTATCTTTGATGGATCTTTCCATTGCCTTTTAGACACTGACAATTTTGATTTTTTTTCCCCTAAGATAATGGTGTCCAATGATTCATAGACATGTAGTATAAATACTTACTGGTCTATAGCATCACTAGCAAGGAAGGAAAGAAAGAAGAAAACAAGCATTACTTGGAAGAAGTAAGTAAACATTCTTAATAAGCATTTTACTCACCCCTTCTATCATATATGATCCTTTTCAACAATGTATAATCTTCTGTTCCTATATTCTAGTCATGAATCTCATTTTACTTAATCTCACTGGTGCTTTTGGAATAGAATTATGTCAATACTTCAAGTTCATTTTACTTCTTGTCCATACTTATTGGTGCTTAGGCTTTGAAGGCTATAAAAGACAAAAAGAACTGTGATTCCATGGTCTGTTTTTAAGTCTATTGTTCGTTTTTGCATATTTGAAATGTTATTTTTAAAATTCAGATAATCAATCAACCAACAAGGATTGATTCAGTTCATACAAAGTGTCAGGCACAATGCTAGATGTTGAGGAATACAAAGACAGAAATTAAATAGCCCTCCTCTCCAAGAGCTTATATTCAATCAAGAACCAACATTATTCAGAAACTGCCTGGGTTTTTTAATTTTTTCTCTTATAGCTTAGATTTTTTTGAAAGTGAGTATGATTGTTCATTTACATTTTGATTTTTTCTTATTTTCTTTTTTGATTGCACAGGGGACCTATTTTAAGCCAACTCAAAATCTAAATATCAAGAGAGAATGGCTATAAAATACATATTCTTTTAGACATAGAAAACATTTAGACAGCTGCTACATGAACGAGATTTTTTACAAAATTTGCTGTCTTTATTGATATCAGTAATTTTCCAATAGATAGGGTCATGTTATTGTTTAATAAACAGTTAAGCTATATGTTGCCTACCATATTTTTTTCATTCACAATTGATGGGCAAGGAGATTTAAGAGAAAAAAATATTAAGACATATTGGACCAAAAGGATCTATGGTGGAGATCCATAGGTGCAATGAAAGGTAGTGACAGTTGTTATTGATTCTCTTGGCACTTGGTAATAGAAGATCCCAAACATACCCAATTGTAGTTCCTCTTTAACAATTACAGTACGAAAGTAAACACCTGCTTTTCCTCAAAGAGGATGGTTCCTTTTCTTCAAGGAAGGTGTAACTTTAGAAGAGCTCCACTTACTCTTTCAAAATATATCCCATTGTGGCCTACTTGATACATGGTTTGTTAGAATTCTGGTCACAACTGGTCTTTCAGACTGGCTCCCAGTAAAGTCATAAATATCTCATAAAGACATTACTCAAAACATTTTATTTGTTTTTTTATATTAGAAAATTCTGTTTTGCAAAATCACGTAGGTGTCAGATCAGGCACTACAGACCAACTGACTGCAGGTTCACAACAGACATTTCATGTTGTCCAAAATCAAACCATTTACCTATTGGCATGTAGGTATAACTAACATCCTCATTCAGATATCTTCTATTTACCCTCCTGTAACACTGAGAGGAAATGGGTGCCCAAATTCCCTCAAGATACAGATGAAATATGACCATTCCAAAAATAGGTCTCATTTTATTTCAATCATTTTGATTGATAACTAGAAAAAGTTAATGCTTCTACAACTGCTATATTTGTGAATTAACCATAGCAAGTAACCCTTATATTTTAAATTCTACCATTTTTTCCCTCATAGAAATAGGGATGTAATTATTCCAGTGAAGTTAATGATTTGAATTAACTAATCTTTAATTAGATGCTTTAAGAAAGAAAATAAAAATCACACTTCAGGGTAGGAAATGGACATATATAACATTTAGGTTATTGCTCACAACTGATTCTCAATTAACAAATATCATTTACTCAAAGTGAAATCTAAGTGGTGTTGGTTCTTTGTTCCTCTTCAACTCCCCAGCCTGAATTGGCTGGCTTGCAGGGTCAGAAGCTTAGTTTATTTTTTCCTTCTTAAAAGCACTACATAACACAGTCAATGCAAAAATGTCTGCATTCACCAGAGTCTCTGGGTGAATATATCCTATATTGCCTATATCCCGCTTCTTTCAATCCCAGATAATTCTTGAGGGATTTCTCTAATTTGTTTGGTTATCAATGCCCAGGCATACAGAGACTATCTTCATGTTTCAGTTAATCTGACAGAAACTGACATCATTAGCTAGGAAGAAAACAATTCCATCATTAGAAATAGCTCAAGTTTTTTGGGGTTTTTTTTCCTACCTGGTGATGTTATACCACACGTGACAACTGTAAATATGTTATTTTACAACCCTAAAAGTCACAGTAACATACATCCAAAAGATAACTTAATTTATTTTTAATGGCTCGAATCACTCCTAGAGGTCAAAGGCATCTTTTACATCAACTTGCTTTCACAAATTAATATTTTGAAGGAAATGTAAAAGTCAAGTTGCTTGGGAGTACATTAAATTACATGCTAGTTAATGGTGTTAGAGAGATGGTTTAAAAATAAAGCACCCATAATACCTTTTAATAAAAGAGTTAAATGCATTTTTTTTTGTTCTCTGCTAAAAGCAGATGCCTATTTGGCACTGTTTGGAATCCCATTTGCCATGTATATTTTGATTAATACTATGCTGTGTAATCTGCACTACGTGGTCTAGGTTCAGTAACCTCACTGTAAAATAATGAGCCTTCAAGAATAAAAAATATGCTCACTATAAAGTTGCATATTCAGAGAAGCAGTGAACATATTCAAATGAAATGAAAAAATGAGGCTTTCACCCAGTAAATTTGCTCGAAAGTGAAACTTACATTTCTCAATTTGTATTTAGCTGTCAGTCTGTGCACTAAAAAACTGGACGAGCCATCCACCTTTTGCATATGTTTTCTATAAATACCCTTTCTTCTCTGATTCAACGGCCATAGTACTATGTAGGAGCAAGAGTCTTAGGGGAGCTTACAGCAACTAGGATGCAGCCAACAGCAGTGAGTTCCCTCACTAAGTGGCATCTTCAGAAAAAGACCAGCCCTCATATTTTATAAAAATATGTAACATGATTTACCCAGAGCTGTCAGAAGAGATGAATTTCAGCCAACGCAAGGTAATAAATAGTAATATGTGCTGCATATATTTGACTTATAACCCTTGGCATTTCGAAACAAAATTCTTTTGAAGAATTCATTTTATACGTCATAAACTTTCCTATTGTTTTTCCTGTTTGGGCTGCCTTTGTCGTAAGATTTCTTATGAAAAGTATTATTCAAAATTGTAAATGAAGCAATATTTTTGAAAATATTCACCTAGGATTTTATTTCTATGCTGTACTTGAAAGAGAAAAGTTAGTAGTGTAGAAAAATGGTTTATTTCATTGAATCAGATACCAGCAAAAAAAAAAGCAATAAGTTGCTTTTTTTCCTCATGATTATGAGAATGCCTTTATTAAAGTTGAATGTTATTTGTTCTCATGAAACAATATTATTTAGAACTATAGAAAAATATATCTTTACTATATTTATTTTCCCACATCTGGAGTGAAATGTAAAGATCTAGCTAATCCACTAATGCAATTACTTATTCAACACAGAAAACTCTCCATTTAAAACAAACATCTGGAAGCCTCTCCTTCCTTCAGCTTAAAAGATCTTTTGTTTTGTTTTGGTTTGGTTTGGTTTAAAGGGCATAGAATAATGCCCAACAACTTCTTAGTCTAGTGTTCCCAGTGAGCATTAACTCATTTTTACTCCTAAAATATCTTGTGGATAGTGTTATTGCATATGCATCATACAGTATACACTTCTCACTCTCCCTTAACATCTGATTATCTTCCGATTAGTTGGTCTGAATCCATGATAACTTAATAAGATAACTTACTACCTCTAAATTATATCTACAGAAATAATGTTTCATATTGTGATATATATATATAATTATATGATTATAATTGTCTGAAATTAACCATCCATATCTTATATCTATATGACTCCTTATTCTTTTACATTTTTCTGTACAGCTTTCAAGCCCATGGCTACATTTTAAAAAGACAAATAAGCACAGATAATAAAACCTAGCTCACAACCCTGACCTAAATAAATATGGTTACACTCATGTAATTTGTGTGTATTGTTACACCAAAAATAAAACCTTTATTTACACATTCACCAGTGACTGTTCGTCTCCTGTTCCAGAGTTTCTTCTGATACATTCTTTAGAGTTTACCACGGAATTGAAGGGCTGGCCCCTGTAACAAGGCCCCAAGGACCCTGCATTTTCAGTAGCTCCTTATATCTCAATAATAAAAAACAAGACTTGGGAAATAGCTATATTCCAGCAATCTCCTCCAGAGTTTGAAGGCTGATATCTGAATTATTCATGGAATGAAGATTACGTAATCACAACCAACCTTTGCAACTGAATATTTTTACATCACAATGTCAGTGCCTTATTTTGCCCAGGATCAGACACCCCAACCACTTCCCAGCCATCTACTCTCTCCTTTTTCCTTTTATATATTGTCTTCTCCCAGTAGGCTCCTTGAAGGGAAGGACCATCTTGCTTGCATTTGTATCCCAAGGCTTACCTCAGTGCCTGGCCCATAATAAGAGTTTAACCAATGTTTTTGT
>NW_020954552.1:3749317-3808731 GCF_900497805.2 Vombatus ursinus
TCTATCTATCTATCTATCTATCTATCTATCTATCTATCTCTCTATCTCTCTATCATCTATCTATCTGTCCATCTACTTGTCTGTCTATTTATCATCCTCATCAAAAAACATGGATTCACTGTTTATTTGTGATAGGACATTTCTGGACATCATAGAAATTGAATTTGTGAACCTTGCCTGTTCAAGTTTTACATTGATTCATTCAAGCAACAAATATCCTTTGAATACCACTATGAGAAAGAAAGACAGAAAGAAAGGCAGACAAGAAAGAAAGAAAGAACAGGAGGAAAGAAGGAAGAGTGGAAGGAAAGGAAGAAGGGAGGTAGGTAGATAAGAGAAGGAGGCAGGGAAGGAGGAAGGAAGGAAGAAAGAAAGAGAAAGAAAGGAAGGAAGGAAGGAGAAAGCGAGGGAGGGAGGGAAGGAAAGAAGAGAGGAAGATAGGGAAGGAAGGAAGAAAAAAGAAAGAAGGAAGGAAAGAAAGAAGGAAAGAAAGAAAAAAGAAAGGAAGGAGGAAGCAAGGGAGGGAGGGAAGGAAAGAAGGGAGGGAGGCAGGGAAGAAAAGAAGAAAGAAAAAAGAAAGAAGGAAGGAAAGAAGGAAAGAAAGAAAGAAAAGAAGGAAGGAAAGAGACAGAGAGAGAAAGATGCAATTCCTACTCTCAAGAATTTTCTATAAAGACAGAGCAAACAAGCTAACAGGAAAGGAACGAACTTAAAATAGACAAATGAACAGACATTGCACAAATTCGTTAAATAATCCATGAATTAAACAGGGGTGTAACACACTTAGTGTGGAACATTGAACAAGATCAGTCAATATCTACCCTCCTTACATTTACTTTTCTGGAGTAGGCAGTGATCAAAACTGGAGAGCTGGTTGCTGAGTGGGGACATACAAATGATAATAAAGTTCTGTGATCTCCCAGTCCAATCAGTTTTCAAATCACTGGCCTACAATGTTTAACAGTAAATGATTTCCACTTTCACCATTGGCACTGACAAATTGTTAGGATAGCAATTTTATTGTCATTATATTTTGTAGGGATCAGGATAGAGACCACAGAAAATGAGAATAGAGTGTTTGAGTTAATGCATATGTTCTCAATCTGTTGTCTTAGATGATTTTTTTTTGTTTTCTTGTGATGCCTTAGATGAGAAGGCAGACTCTACTTAGCCAATAAAGAAATATTTATTAAGCACCCACTAAGTTCCAGACACCATACTCAGCTCTGAGGATACAAAGAAAGGGAAAAGACAATTCCTGCTTTCAGGGATTCCATAGTCTAATGGAGGAAACAACAGGTGAACAACTATAAAGCAAAATATATGCAAGATAAATTGGAGATAATCAACAGAAGAAAAGCACTAGCATTATGGGAGATCAAGAAAGACTTCTTATATCTGGGACTTAAACCAGAGAAGCCACTTAACTTCTGCCTCAGTTTCCTCATTTAGATGGGCGTGAAAGAGGAGATTGTGGCAGAAGGCATGTGGGTGACGTGAGAAGAAGAGGAAGAGAAAAAAGAAAACGTGATGAATTTTTTAGTGAAATACGAGAGTAGGGGGAGTTGGATGGAAATGTTTAGAAAAGACTCTGGGGTGAGTGGAAGAGTGAGTCAATTACGGAGGTGAAAAGTATTGTTTTGCTGCAGGGAAGGTTCAGTTGAGACTATGTAACATAAATTTGTAGTGGATCCAGTCAACACAGACCTGATTCATGTCTGTCCAATGTTAGTATGTATTGGATGTTGGACTGAAATAAGACACTTATTCCTTTGGGGGCTCTGCTCCTGACTCTCTGGGCTTCTTTCTCCACCATGAATTCAGCAGCCTTTATGTTTTGGAAAATGGCTGTCCTGAGGTCCCTTCCTCTGATTGGTTCATTTCTCCCTAAATCTCCATTTTCAGGAAAGTGCTCAGACTGGTCACGTTCAGTCCGTCATTCCTCTGTAGGCACTCCACCTGCCTCTCTAGGCTTCTTTCTTCACCAAGGCCCCCCACCTCTTTTCAGCTTCCTTTTGGGTGTTATCTTACCCCATTAGAATGGTAAGTTCTCTGCAGGCAGAAACCTGTCTTTCTTTTTTTGCTTAGATTTGTATTATTAGAGTTTAGCACAGTGCCAGATGTTGTGTTGCTGTTGTTGTTATTGTTGAGTCACTTTCAGTAACGTCTGACTCTTTGTGACCTTTTTCAGGGTTTTCTTGGCAAAAATACTGAAGTAGTTTGCTATTTCCTTCTCCAGTTCATTTTACAGATGAGGAAACTGAGTCAAACAGGGTCAAGTGACTTGCCCAGAGTCACACAAGTCACTCCAGGCCTAATTACTCTATCCACTGCCCCACCTAATTGCCCCCAAGCTTCCTTTAACAAAAATAGGCTTACTTTAATCATAGCATAGAAAGAATATTCAACAAGGGTCCTATAATACTTAGCTGGGGGAAGGAGTAACCTCAAATCAAAAGAGTTGTGACTCCTCTCCCAATGGGTCAGCTGGTTTATAAAATTAGTAGTCAGGAACTACTTCAATAAGGCAAGAGAGAGTAGAAAGCTGCTTCAATAGAGGCACAACCTCAGGATTAGTCCCCTAGGACCAGACAGGGAATGCCTTTTGGGGGGGCAATGGTAGAGGGATTGGGGGGTAGAACTAACCAGCCCATGAGAAGGAGAGAGTGGAAGAATGGGGACAGAACAGGGGCAGGGAGCCCTGATAGATAATGATTCTATTACAGGTAGCATGTCCTTTACCTGTAAATGTAATTCAAAGAATACTTTGTTTATGTAAGTTATTCTTTGAAATCATATTAGAAAATATTTCCATGTGTTTTTTCTATCTAAGAAATACTGAGAAACATATGGATTAATAACATAAACAACATATTTATTGAGTTAATCGATCCATCAACAAGCATTTATTAAGAGCCTACTGTGTGCCAGCTCTGTTCTAGGTTATGAAGATACCCAGACAAAAATTAAAGTCCCTGTCCACAAGTTTACTAACTATGGAAAGTGATTCCCCCATGGTGCAGAGGGGGAGGGGGTGGGGGGAGTTCAGAAGAAAAGATAGCTGATTAGTATAGGAGATAACAAAATTTCATTATTCTCTTTGGCTCCCCATTTAACTATAAGCTTTCCAGTTTCCAGTTCATGTAAAAGGTGGCACTTGAGTCAATCTTTGAAAGAAACTGGGCATTCTAAGAGGTATAGATAAGGAGAGGTGTAGTACAGACATGGGGGACAACCTGTCCAAAGACATGGAGAAGAAAGATCAGGGGTGCTGTGAGGCTCAAGTGAGAAAATAGATGTTAAACACTTTACAAATCTTAAAGTGCTATATAAATGCCAGATATTATTATTATTAACCTATGATGACTCCATTTCTGAGCCTTCTATTGCGCTCCTGCTGAACTCAGGTGATTTTAATAGAGCAATACAGGGTTGTGCTGGTAAGCATTTAACAACCAGGCTCTCTAGGAATAAAAAAATACATGCTTACTTTTAGCTTTATTCTTCATGATTAACACATTCTTAAGTCACGGTGATAAATAAAACAATAAATCAAACCCTGGTCTGTAGTAATTGTCAATTTTGAGGTGTAAACACACACAGAAAATTTAACAATTGGCTCTCAGAAGTCAGTTAGTGCTGATTCCAGCACACCCTAGGGCAGATGGAACACTGTGAGGAGCAATAGAAAGTCCAGTTCAGCTAGAAATAGCATTCGTAGAGGGAAATGATGTACAATAAACCTGGAAAGGTTTATTGAAACCAGGCTATGAATATGTTAAATCCCAGGGAGTCAGGGTGAAGTCCTCAGGGCACAGGACTTCACTGCTGGGTAGAGTTAAGCTATGCTCAGCTTTTAAATGAGTTTATGTGATCACATGAATCAACTCTTCTTAAATGAGTTACATAGGAAAATTAAATATATTTCTGTAGACTGTACCTTGACCAAGATCAATAGGCTTCTTTGATTAAAAGTCACCTACTTTAGGTGGTGCAGTGGATAGAGCACCGGCCCTGGATTCAGGAGGACCTGAGTTCAAATCAGGCCTCAGACACATAACACTTACTGGCTGTGTGATTCTGGGCAAGTCACTTAACCCCATTGCCTAACCCAAAAAAAAAAAAAAATCACCTACTTTAATTATGATGATGATGATACATAGACATAACATGCATCTGAATAGTATTTTAAATATTTAAAACAGCTTTCACAGACATTATCTCCATCTGTCTCAAGGGCTAAGTTTTAACACTCACCATAATTTGGAAAAGCACATTAATTAAAATAGATGGGGGCACCATTCCGCACATATATTTTTATGTTGAATGAGTGAAACAATGTCACTCAAAACCTGTTCCCACCCAGATATGACTATACCACACAGTCGGTCACCCATGTCCGTTTGATATGAAACAACACATGAAGCTGGGGCTATACAGAATCACAAAGCAGAACACAGTTTCCCTTTCTGCCGTTTTTCCCCTCTGTCAGCCCTCTCTCTTGCCCAGACATCCCCTTCCTCCACTTTATCATAAGGAGGAAAGCTGTTCTGCTATATTGCAAAATGTGAATTAGTTTAATATCCCCTCATAGAAGAGTTGTTTTTTTTTAAAAAGAACCATTGGGATAATCCAGTGGATGAAGTGACAGAAGATTTGGAGAAGGGGAAGAAATTCTTCCCAGCACAGTACAAATCTTACCGTAACAGTTGGACTAGCATATTTCACCTGCATGTAAGCTCAGCCTTGGAATGTACATTATTATCACAGTTACAAAACAATGGAGTTACAGACTTATAAATGAGAGAATTGGAAAGGACTTTGGAGATAATCTTTCTTGACTGCTTCATTTTTACAGATGAGAAAACTGAGTCCCAGAAAGGTTGTAAAGTCAGACATCCAAAGTTACACCATTAGATGAAGAGTCAGGACAAAACACTGGTTCTTTTGATTCCTAATCTAGTGATATTGACCTAGGTAGATGAATTTTAATACTGTAATTGATGTATAATTGTCTGAGTCTCCACTGCATCAGGACATAAAGCTGTTTATAAATATAAATAAGAGATAAAGATAATACAGTTAGAATTAAAGCTGTATCTATGGAGAAAAAGAGGAGTGGAAAAGAGAGAGACAGACAGATATAGACAGAGGTGAGGGAGGAGGGAGCCATTGTTTTAATTGTCATATTCACTACTTCAAAGCACTTGTTTACCCAAGCTCCTATGATAATATATATCTTATATTTATTGTGTACTCCATAGTGCCTAGCATTGAGTATACTCAATAAATAATTGCTGGTTAATTGACCATAGGCTTTCATTTACTGAAACTAATAAGGATGTATTTATCTCTGCTCAAAAAAGCATAGGTATAAAATAAATGATAACTTGCTTTAAAATAAGTTTATACAATTGAAATTTTAAATTGTGTGTGTGCTAACTTTTTTAACTTCTCTCTTTGTATACTAGCCATTATTTTCACTTGGGCAACTTCTTACATTAATAAATGTTATCATATAAACAACTCCCTCCCCCCAAATTATTGTGTCCTGCATATAACCACAGAAGCCCTAAGTAATTAACTTACTATGGGGCTAAGTATGGTAGTGGGTTAGTCAATTCCCTCTAAAGAGTCAGGGACCCAGGAGTCCTTCTTCCTACAATGTGTTGAGGTATAACAAAGCATTTAGCTTAGCTTATTAAAAAAAAATTGGAGCTTTGCTAAAATAATTACATATTTAACCCTTGACATCACCACCACTTAAATAGCATTTTGATGATGTTTTCCCTCCCATCTTCAATTAAAAACATCTCAAAAAATGGTTTGATCTTTTATAAATTCACAAACCTTTCATAAGAGTTACCATGTTGGAGATTTTACTTCTCTAGTGTGAAAAGATCCAAAGTCCATAAACTCATTAACTCCTGCTATTAAATGAAATACTGTTTTTCTATCATATAAATATATTTTAAATAGTCTCTATAATCAAGTTTAAGAAGATATTTAAGGCAATCTAGTTTTTGCCTGTTTTAAAATATTTTCCCCAGAAATTCATAGGTCATAGGTCATACATTTACATCTGGAAGAGACTTTATTTTTTTAATTAATTTATTTTGAATTATCAACAATCACTTCCATAAACTTCTGAGCTTCAAATTTTTCTCCCTTTCTCTCCCCACCTCCCTCCCAAAATGGCATGCAATTTGATATAGGCTATACATATACATTCCTATTAAACATATTTTCACACTCATGATGTTGAAAGAATTAGAGCCAATAGGAGGAACCACCAGAAAGAGGAAACAAAACACAACAGAAGAAAAAAAAATAGCAAATAGTATGCTTCGATCTGCATTCCAACTCCATAGTTCTTTCTCTGGATGTGGTTAGCATTTTCCATCATGAGACCTTTGGAGATGTCTTCGAAACTTGCATTGCTGAGAAGGGCTAAGTCTATCAACGTTAGTCATCATACAATGTGGCTGTTACTGTGTACAACATTCTCCTGGTTCTGCTCACTTTACTCAGCATCAGACCATAGAAGTCTTTCCAAGTTTTTCAGCCTGGTCATCATTTCTTATAGCACAATGGTATTCCATCACATTCATATACCACAACTTGTTCAGCCATTCCCCAATTGATGGGCATCCTCTCAATTTCCAATTCTTTGCCACCACAAAAAGAGCTGCCATAAATATTTTTGTACATGTGGGTCCTTTTCCTATTTGTATAATGTCTCTGAGACACAGCCCTAGAAGTGCTATTGCAGGTCAAAGGGTATGCACTTTTTTATAGCCCTTTGGGCATAGTGGAAGGGACTTTATAAACCATGAAGCCCACCACTCCAATGTTACAAATGAAGAAAATGATACCAGCAGTGGTTATATGACTTGTCCAAGGTCACAGAAGTAGTAAGCTTCAGAAATGAGAAATGAACTCCAGAGCCAGTTGCCTGTCTACTGTCCACTAATCCTTTTTTTGCTGTTTAAATAAATTTTATTTTTTACAAGCTTGACAAATATTAACAAAATTGATCATTTTCACATAAAAAGAACAGAAAAGAGGTTTGTGTATGAAGCCGTGAGTGTCTAAGCTTGGATTTTTATAAGTGCATATTTTAACATGACAGTAACAACACTGCCCTGATCATCTCCTTCTGAACCTTCTTCTGCTCTCTTCTGTGCAATTTTTAATATTTCACTAATGTTCTTTCCTTTCCTTCCTTCCTATCATTTCCTCTCCTCCTTCCTCTCCTCTCCCCCTACCAAAAAAAAACTGAAAGCATTCCTTTATGACAAGTAAGTATAGTCAAGGAAAACAAATTCACATATTGATCATGTCTCAAAAATGCCTGGCCCATTCTACACCTACAGTCTATACCACTTTTCAAAGAGGTGGGTAGCATGCTTCATCAGTCTTCTGGAGTCATAATTGTTTATTATATAAATCAGAGTTCTTAAGCTTTTCAGGGTTGTTTTCCTTTCAATTATCGTATAAATTGTTCTATTGCTTCTGCTCACTTGCTTCTGTATCAATTCAAAAAAGTCTTCCCAGGTTTCTGTGAACCACTTCCATTCTTCATCATTTCTTACGGCACTGTAACAAACCATAGGTATAATAGAACATAGTGGCCATCCATTTTGTCTTCAGTTCTTTGCTAAAACAAAAAGTGCTGCCACAAATATTTTTGTAAAGTGAGTTCTTTCCTTCTTCTTTTGATCATTTAAGGGTATTCAACTAGTCAATTTAGTGACTTTGGGGATATAATTCCAAACGTCTTTTTTAAATGGCTGGACCGATTCACAGCTCTACCCACAGAATACTAATATCACTATCTACCCAATTCTCCTCCAACAATTGTTGTTTTCCTTTTGGGAGGCATCTTTACTAATTTGAGGGATATCACATAGGGAGGAAGGAAGGGGATGAGCATTTATATAGCACCTATTATGTGCCAGACACTGTGATAACTATCGAACAATTATTATTTATCTGATTTATCTTACAACAGCCTTGAGAGGTGGGAACTCTCACCTGTTTGAATTTGTATTTCTGTTATTATTAATTGATTGGAACATTTTTTTCATATTTTTGTTAATAATTTGCATTTCTTCTTTTGAAAACTGCTTGTTTGTATCCTTTAACCATTTATCTACTGGGGGATAGCTATTCTTGCTTCTTTTATATGGTCACATCAATTCCCTAAATACCTTAAATATTGAATATTTTTCAGATAAATTTGCTACAAATATTTTCCCAGTTAACAATTTTTCTATACTAATTCTAACTGAATTGATTTTGTTTGTATAATACTTTTTAATTTTATGTAATCAAAACTGTCTATTTTATTTTCTTATGATCATCTCTATTCGTTATTTGGTCAAGAACTGTATCCTTATCCGAAGTAATGTAAAATATCTTTTTCTTCTCTTTTTGTTTATGATATCATATGGTCATATACAAACTTATTTGGAACTACCGGTATTTGAGATGTTATTCTAAATCTAGAGTGTGCTAGACTATTTTCCTGTTTTCCCAGTAGTTTTTTGTCAAATTCTTAGCCTTTACCTCAATTATTAATGTCCTTATAGTTCTCAAATACTATGCTACTGTTTGTATTAAACAAATACAAAATAGTTTTGATTATTACTGCCTTGTAATAGACTTCACTAGCTAGAATTGTTGGGCTCCCTTCCTTCCCAATTTTATTTATTATTTCCTTTTTGATTCTTTATCTTTTATTTCATCAGAAGAATTTTGTTAGATTGTCTAATTCTATAGAGTAATCCTCTGGTAGTTTCATATGGCATTGAATCTATAAATTAATTTAAGTAGTATTTTCATTTTATTATATTGGCATTATTCAACCATGAACAATTGATAGTTGATAGGGATAGGGAATGAATCTGTTATTTCACTGGTATAGAGAGCTCTACCAATACAGGTAAGCAACTTTTCTACATCTTACAATTTCACAGAGTTTCCTAGAACATGGAGGGGTTAAATGAGTTACCACTGATCACAAAGTCAGTATGTGTCAGAGGCAGGATTTGAACATGTCTCTAATATCCAATTGTTTTGTTTTCCTTTATTTCAGTAAAGAGATCTATGGAAATTGGCAAATAAGACAAACAATAATAGTAGATAATGATGGGGGGCTTCTAGGAAGATAGGCACACTAGTGCATAGTTGGTAGGATGAATAGATGCAACTATTTTGAATCAATTTGGAATTATACAAATAAAGTGATTAAAATATTCATACCCTTTGACCCAGAGATTCCACTGCTAGATAAATGTCCCAGGGAGGTAATTGATAAGAAAGAAGAAAGGATATACACACATATGTATGTATGTCCATGCATATACATATATATGTATGTGTATAAGTAAGTGAATGTATATACACATGTCTATATGTATCTATATACACATGTATACATATACTTATGTGTATACATGTACATATGTATGCATTTATATTATATATAAAATGAAACTATTTATAGCACCACTTTTTGTGGCTTCAAATAATTTGAAACAAATTTTATATCAATCAATAGAGGAATAGCCAAACAAGTTGTGATGCTTTAATGAAAATGGAATATTATTGTGCTGCAAAAATAAAGAAAATTATGAATACAGAGAAGTATGGAAAGACTTAAATGAATTGATACAGAGTGAAGTAAGCAGAGCCAAGATGTGAGAAGACACTTCAGTACACTTCTCTGTGGGAGATTCACAGGTGTGAAACACTGCATATATTTTTTCAGTATATTGATGAAGTTTGCTTATTTTTTTTCCTTTTTGATCTTGTTTTTTCTTTATTTTAAAAATGTACTAGAAGATGGGGAAGAAATATTAGGGGAAATTTAGGTTCCATAGCACCAAAATATATAAATAAAATTAATTTTTAAAATAAATACTTTTTTAAGACAAGGCTTTGTAGTTATATTCATATAATTAGTATGTATTTCTTGATTTCTAGATCCCCAGATATTTTGCTGTTATTTTGAATGGAATTTATTTTCCTATCTTTTTCTGCCAGCTTTTGTTGGTTATCTATAGAATGGTTGATTTTTGAGGTTTTTTTTTTATATCATTCTTTACTGAAGATATGGTTTCAATTAATTTTTAGAGGAATACCTAAAGTTCTTCTCTAAATGAGCCATGCCTGATATCATCCACAAAAAAAGCAATAATTTAATTTCATTTTTGCCTATACTTACTCCATTGATTGCTTTTTCTTGTCTTATTGCTATAGTAAACATTTCTGAAAATATATCAAATAATAGTGATAATAATTGTCATCCTTTCTCTATCCCTGATCTTATTGAAAAGGCCTCTAGTGTTTCCCCATTACAATGAAAGCTAGCTTTTTGGTTATCAATGGATTCTGTTTAATATATTAAGGAAAGATCCATTATCACTATGCTTTTTAGCATTTTAAAGCAAATATACAAATAGGGAACACATTGCCTTTATCTTGATTGTATACCTTCCTAATACTCTAGAAACTTTTACTCACTTTTTTCTGTGAATACCGAATCTCTGTTTTATTTATTTATTTATTTATTTATTTATTTATTTATTTTTTACAGATATCTACACTTAAGAAAGTCAGTGTCTACATTGTCACAGATTCATGAGTCATCTTCAGCTGGTCATTTGACTCTTCCGTACTGTTTCTTTTCAAATACTTAAGAGTCCAAATGTATTTTAAACTCGTCTATGTGGGCATTCATTACAACAGTTCAGATAGCTATTCAACCATAATCATATGTTCTGTGGAACTCTTATTCGTGTTCTCCCATAAATTCACCAGAATTGATTCGCACAATGTTCAGAGGACTTTCTTCACCTTCTCCTACAGTATAAGGATAAAAACAGTTTACCCACATAAACAATATGCATTTGTTGCCCATATTGTAAGGAATACCTCTTTTTTTTCCTTTTGGTACAGATTTAATCGGTTTAATTGATGTAAGAAATTCAAATTGGAAATTCCCTCCATCAATGCAAATCAGGAACTCATTGGTAATGATAGTGTTAAAGAGGTATGTGAGAAACAGAAAAGTTAAATGAATTGCCCAAGGTCACACATTTTATATTTTGTCAGAAGCAGGGCTTGACTCCCAGGCTAGAATTTTATTTACTACATCATATGACCCCTCAACTATTTATTTAACAATTCCCCCACCCAATAGTATAAACACTAATAAACTTGAAAGTTCTTTTTAGTTAATGAACATTGAAATTTATGCATTAGCCACTAATTAGCCTTAAAGTTGGAAAGAACCTTTGAAGATTTCTGGTCTAACACTAGGTGGCACAGTGGATAGAGTGGACGGCCTGGATCTAGGAATACCTGATTTCAAATCTGGCCTCAGACACTAGTTGCAAGACCCTGGACAAGTCATGTAAACCTTTTTTGCCTCAGTTTCCTCATCTGTACAATGAACTGAAGAAGGAAATGACAAGTTACTATACTATCTTTGCCAAGAAAACCCAAAATGGGGTCACAAAGATTTGGATATGATGGAAAACAACTGAACAACAAAAGTCCAATAGCCCAGAGATATAATTCCATATAGCATCCCTGACAAGTGGTCAGTCAGCCTCTATTTGAATACATCTGATGACACGGAGTTCAGTATTGTCACAGGGAAGTCTACTCCATGTATTTATAGGCAACGCATGTTGTCAGGAAGTTCTTTCCTTGGATTGAAATGTAACTTGCTTCACTATAAATTTCACTTATTTTGCAGAATATTGACTTCAAGATCAGTATTTGCTGATATGTCAATAATACTCATAGCAAAGTGTTTCAGTGCAGTAAAAATAATTATCATCTCCCCAGTTAGTATGAAAAAGAGCTGAAAATGACCACAGAGATTATCTAGTCCAATCCCCTCAGCTCAACTGAGGCCCATGTAAGTTAAGTGACTTGCCCAAAGTCATACATGTGGCATATCAAAGAACCTTGATTGTGTGCATTGCTCTGGGAGGGAACACTCTATTTCTTGCATCATTCTTCTTCCCAATGCAAATAAAAAATAAAAGAACAGGAAAATCCTTGAAGTAATAGACCCACAACTAGCTGATGTCACTTTCTTTTTCATTTATTGTTACAGAGATCCTTCACAAGAGTCTGTTCCATTGGCTCTTCTTTGTGGATCTGACTTTGGATCCTCTAAGGTTCTTGGAGGCTCTACCAAGCTGGGATAGAGCAGCAACAGATGATGCCAATGGGCAGACTACTAACCTTTCTAAATTGAGAGACACATAACCGGAAGGTTGACTGGCAGGTGATGAATTTGGGGGCTGTGTTGGCTGTGTTAGAAAAAAAAATCTCTTGTTTTATTAATACATCCTTGCCTAGAAATTAAACACAGCAGTAATAAACATTTTTGCTACACCTCTAGAGTCTTACTGCTTATACTTCTACTTCTTGCAGTGGCAAAGAGGGGATATATATAATACAGGGGCTCTGACCCATTGTGTGCATCACGGACACCCTTGGCAGTCTAAATGACACCTATGGACCCTCTCTCAGAATACTGTTTTTAAATTCACAAAATGAAATACATAGGATTATGAAGGAAATGAATTAGAAGACAGATAATTTTAACAGGTTCATGGCTCTCAGGTTAAGAGCTCCTGATTGTAACTAAGAATAGATTATTTCTTCAATTCATAATTTGGATTTTAATCCAAAATTTGGCAATCAAAAATCTGTACCACTAGTTTCCAAGCTATACAATCAAACTGGAAAAAAATCACCTAATAATTAAAAGACCTGAGTTCTAAGGATAATGCTCCTGTCCACAAGCTTTGTGAGCTTTGGCAATATACTCCTTTTTTCCTGATTTTAGTTGCCTCATTTTTAAGATGAGAGAACAGGAGTAGATATCCTCTGCAGTCACTGTCAGGTTTAAATTTTGTGAGTTCTAAATAACTACAAAAAGAGATGTTAAGTACATGGTCCTTCAGAGGAGGGGCAGGGCTTAGTCATCTCCACGTCTGTCTTGGTGTGGAGCACAATTCAATGTATATTGTAGGCACTTCAGAAATGTTTGCGGGATTGAATTAAACAAGAACTATACCAACAGATCTTAAAATCTTGGTCACTGAACAGTTTCTAGTGGGTGAGTTTATCACTCAGTCTGGTTTGCTAACTATAAAATTTTCAGATTCAGAGAATTACATGTGTGTGTGTGTATTTTAAGCGTGAGATCAATAGTTGTATTGAAATGTCTCTTAGATCTTCTCCCCTAATGACAAAGAATGGATATATAGCTTTCTCAGAGTAGCAACCTCTGTATTACTAGTGTAGTTTTCCATGGTGGTATTAAGGTTTTGTGGAAGGCTAGCTCCCTTGGTTAGCACAGGAAGCTAATGAGACGAAGGTCATGGTTCAATCCCCACGTGGGCCTGTTAACTTCACTCCATTGTGGCCAAAGACTGAAACCTAAGCCCTGGACATCCACCTCACAAATGCATATCCTTGGTCAAAGCGGGGAAGGGAGAGGTAGGTGAAAGAATATGTGTGGATCAGTACAAATCCATCACCACAAATAGAAAAAAGATCTTAGTGAGTGGGTTAGGCGAATTATCTTCAGCAACAAGACAATCTATGTGGGCTACAGTGGGAAGTGATTTCTTTCTTCCCTGAACTCCTATTGTACTTATTCATTTTCTTCCTTGGTTTGCTTCCTCTCTTCTTATGTGTATATAGCTGATTCCCCAGGCAACTAAATTGTAAGTTCCTTGAGAGCAGGAATCAGGACTTAAACTTTTTGAGTCTTGCCCAATTGCTCTGTACATAGATAGCATTTAATAAATACCAGTGTCTTGAAAAGAAAAATATTTTTGCCAAACTACCAATCATTATGCTGTTACAATCCATATTGCTGGACACAATCATTTTCATCATTGATTTACTTCCCTCACTCTTGTGCTCAATCAAATGCCATAACTACAATGATAAATAGCATGCACATAGTGCTATAAGGGGCAGCTGTGTGGCATAGTGGACTGGGTACTAGGCCTGGATTCAGGAAGATTCATCTTCCTGAGTTCAAATTTGGCCTCAGACACTTACTAACTGTGTGACCCTGGGAAAGTCACTTAACCCAGTTTGCTTCAATGGCTTCATCCATAAAATGAGCTGGAGAAGGAAATGACAAACCACTCCAGTATCTTTGCCAAGAAATCACAAATGAGGTCATGAAGAGTCAGACACAACTGAAAATGCTGAACAATAATATTAAAATTTGCCAGATGCTTTACAAATATTAATTCATTTGATCTTCATGACAGTCCCAGGAAGCACATGTTATTATTATCTGCATTTCACATTTGAGGGAACTGAGACAGACAGACATTTTGTGACTTGCCCAGGTTCACACAGCTAGTAAGTGTCTGAGGTCAAATTTGAACTCAAGATTTCCTGGTTGCAGGCCAAGGGCTCTATCCATTGAGCCACCTAGCTGCCTCTCACAAGTATCAACTGCCATAAATTATAACTGGGAAGCACTAAGTGGGAGTCCACATAATCACACCATCTTAGTTCTGGAGGGGAATAGAAGGACCATTGAATCTAATCCATTACTGGAAAGCAATCCCTCCATTAGCCTTGGTTAAATACGTGGAGCAAAAAAGGAACACATGGCTTCCTGAAGCTGTTCTCACTTTGGAACAATTCCAAGATTTAGAAAGTTCTTCCTGGAATCTAACCTCTGAACCTTTAACCCATTGCTCCTAGCTCTACCCTGTAGGGACAAGCAGAGGAAATGTAATCCCTCTCCCATGTGACAGCATTTGAGGTAGGCAGAAATAATCATTCTGTCCCTGCTTCAGTCTTTTGCTAACCATCCTCTGTTCTTTTCAGAGAAACTTGTATATCATGAACTTGAGGACCTTTATCATTCTTTTCTCTTCCTCTATATATTTTCCATATTATTGACATTTATTTAAATGCTCAAAAATGAACACAATGCTCCAAACATGATTTAACCACATTATGGTACGAAGCAGCTTTTTGCTGCCTCATTCTATGCCTTACTTAATGCAATCTAATATCACATTGGCCTTTGTTTTTTAACTATCATATCACATTTTTTACTCATATGGAGCTTACAAATATTTTTCAGAGGAACTCTTGACTAGACATGACTTCCTATTTTATAACTTAATAATGAGAAGTAATTCAATATGCTTCCTTCATATCCAAGTTGAGCTACTTAGGTTGAGAGAAACCTAACTTTGCTGTTGTGTATTTATTAAAAATTCATTTTTTTTAAATACTTGAAGTACAGGGAGAATTAGACTTTCATGATTTCAACTCATCATTTCTTGGTAAGTATCTGCATATTTGCAAAGTTTTGAAAGAGATTTTACTTAAAGAATATTAAGCTCAAGCACTTTTTTTGGTGAGACATTCAGGGTTAAGTGACTTACCCAAGGTTACACAGCTAGCAAGTGCCAAGAGTCTGAGGCCGGATTTGAACTCAGGTCCTCCTGACTCCAAGGCCAGAGCTCTATCCACTGCACCACCTAGCTGCCCCTAACTCAAGCACTTCTTAAACCATATCTATAAACTTTTTAAAAAGTTCATGCTTTAAGAATGTTTGGTGCATTAAGTAGTGTAAGCTATCTGAGTTTTCATTTAAACATTTTTTTTCAGGTGGGAATACATTTATATCAAAGTTCTTAGGAAATTTCAATTCTCAATACTTAGAAAAATGCATCTAGAGAACCCCAAATTTGGTATGATAATTTTACTCTCATTTGCAGCGTACTCATTGAATTTAGAAGATATAGTGGTCAAGCTTTTTTTTTTAATCATGATTTTCAGGAAATCTGATGATTCTTAAATTCTCTCTCCTCAGCGTATTTTCCAAGTCTATTGTTCCTGATACTACATTTTCTTCTATTTTTTCATCTTCTGATTGTGTTCTAATATATATATTAGCGTCTTATGGAGTCAGTAACTTCTTTTTGGTCCATTCTAATTTTCAAGGAAGTCATTACCTGGATAAGGATTACCACCTTCTGTTCCAAGCTATTTATACTCTTTCTAATTCTTCCCTCCAATATTTTTACTTTATTTATCTCTTACTTCACTTCATCTAGGTATTCATTACTTGTCAAAAATATTTTTTTCCTCTGAGTTTCTATTTGTGTTAGTTGCGGAGTTACCTCTCTCATAGTTTAGATTTTTTGATAACTCTGAGTCTACTATAATTCTTCATAGTAATCTGTGTCTTCTTGCTTTTACTCCTCTCTCCAGCCTAAACTGGGGCTTTGTGTCAAAACCAGCCTCTTCTTTCTTTTGGCTGAAGTGGTCAGTCATGTTTGGACTTCGTCACTTGGCTAGCTGGGTTCCTATATTGACTTCTGTCTCCTGCAGTTAGGTCTCCTAGATCTTTGAGGCTGAGAATGTTGTATTTGCAGGGTCTTCAATGGCATCTCACCACAGAGAGCTAGAGACTGTGGAACTCCTGAACTTGGTGGTGGGGGAATCCCAGGTCTGAGGACTGCCAAAACCACACAGGTTGTTGCCCCTTGTCACTTCTAAGGTCCCCCCTGCCTCGTGGGTTTCTCAAGGAATACTCTGCCCTTTTGACCTCTGAATTTAGAGAACTGAAAGACTACACATGTCTCTGATCACATTGGGAGACTCTTAGTGGCTTTGCTAGTGATAGCCCTTTTCCTAGTACCCATAGACTTCTGGTTGACATTTTGTGCAGTTCTGAGATGGGTAAAATAGCTTACTATATTGCTCATTGGATTTATTCATCATCATTTGGCCTGATGTGCTTTTAAGGTTTGGAGTGGAACAGGAGTATGGAAGCTGGGATCCCTAACTCCCTTAAGCCATTCATCTTGGCCAAAAGTCTACATTTAACCTTATATATACTAGACTTACCACATATGTTGTAACATACTAGCCTGGTATCCAACATTTCTACCATGTGACCCATCCTTAAGGATCTTCGAAATAAAGCCTAGAGTAACTGACACATAAGCAAACTGACAAATTAGCGATGATCAGTTTATCTAGTTTAACCCATTCCCATTTGTTACCTCAAAGAGTGGAAGGCCCTGCTAGAACAGTGGGTAGGGTGCTGGGTCTGGAGTCAGGAAGATATGAGTTCAAATCTGGCCCCAGAAACTAACTGGGTCACCCTTGGAAAGTCACTTAATTTCTGTCTGCCTTATTTTCCTCAACTGTAAAATGGGGAAAATAGTAGCACTTACCTCCCAGGGTTGTTGTGAAGATCAGATGAGATAATATATGTAAAGTGCTTAGCACAGTACCTGGCACATAGTAGGCACTTAATAAATGCTTATCTCCCACTCCTAGCCATGGAGAATAGAAAAAAAAAGTCAAGGAAATTGCATAGGATGAAGAGATAGAGAAAAGTACCCAAGGACATTGAGCACCTGAGATGGAAGAGTTCTCCAAAGGAAAAGGGAATTGTGAAAATTAGGGCTACAAAAAGCCATCAGACAAACTTGGCTTATTTCCTTTTTCTGTTCTGAATTCTAGTCACATTGCTGTACTATCTTGCTAAGTCATGTATTATGCTGGACCTAAGGGTCATATTTTTAGAAACTCCCTGCAAGGACATTTTTTTCAATCTTAATTGCAATCTATAGGCCCTACAATTGCTGAAAATCTGACTCTAAATCCAGAGTTAGGTGTGATGAGGTCTTTGAGGCCTTTGAGGAAGTAGTTTCAATAGCTTAGTGAAACTAGACACCAAAGTGCAAGGGGTTGAAGAGTTAACAGGTGGTGATCAAGTGAAGGCAAGTCAGGTGTGGTGGCCCAGTGTCATCCACGCTATTGGGGAGGGGGGCAGTTAAGGCTTTTGGAGTGCTCAGATTTGGGATTCTGAGCTACAGTAGGCCTAAAACCAACTGAGTATCCATGCAAAGTCTGGCACTTATATGGTAAGTCCCTGAGAGCAGAGAGCTACTAGGATGCCATGAAGTAGCAAATCTGACAGCAGATGTAGATTATAAATTCAAGAAATTTGGCAATCAAGGAGAGGTAAGTGATGGCATTAAGGGGAGAAGGGAACAAGCTTTCATTAAGTACCTAGTATGTATCAGGCACTATGCTAAGCTCTTTACAATTAGTATCTCATTTGATCTTCACAACAACCCTGGGAAGTAGGTGCTATTGTCATTCCCATTTTACAGTTGAGAAAACTGAGGCAAACAGGGTTAAGTGACTTGCCCAGGGTTACAGAGCCAATAAGTGTCAGATCGTCCTGACATCAAGACCACCTTACCCCACTACCTTTCTATTATCAATATTAAGCCACAGTTCCTATATAGGCACCAGGAACAAAACACTGTTCTCCACAATTAAAAAGCATTCTAAAAGTCTAACATGTCATAAAGATAAATTCAGACAGCTCTAACCATGCAAACACAAAGTGATGAGATTTTGTATTTTCACCAAAAATCACATCCTTCCACATTCTTCTTTGGTCTGTGAGCTTTACAGTATTTAGGATTTGGTTCTTTCCCTTTTTATTTTCTGCATTAAGATTGAATAAAGTTAGGAAAATGGGCAGAAATTATGTTCATAATAAGAAAGAAAGAAATATTAATATAAGAAGAATCCATTTATAAAGCTAAAATTTATTCTGTTTTACTCTAACTGCAATTGTTTTCCCCTGCCTAACACCACAGTGAAATTTTATTACTCCTTTATAAAAATCATAACAAACATAAACTGGTTCCTGTCAAACTATGTTAAATAATTTACTTATAAAGATTACTTAGTAGTGCCATTATTTAGTGGATGCAGTGCTCAGTACTTCCTTTACCTAGTAAAGCAAATAATGATTCAATTACCGAAATTAATACCAAGTAAATGAATTATGTAGTCTTTAATTACTGTTACAAAACATTGGTACCAATTCCTGGTAGACTATACAACATCTTTTGTTGCTATTGAGGAATTAACTTAATAATGCTAAGTAATTGTCAGTAATATATATCTTTGAGTCTTGTACAGACATCTCTGTACCCAATGCACTGCAGCATGTAGAAATTGAAAAAATTATGTGTGAAAGGAGGGATCCCTGTGATGCTAAGCAAAACCTCCACTGCACACAGCAGGAAATATCAGCACAGGTACAAATGTAGGAAAGCACCAACTATTGGCAAGAAAGTCTGGTATTCTGTCATAGAGAATAACGTACAACATTAGAGGCTAATCAGAGGTATTCAAGTAGATGTCATCACTTCATATATCTCCACTTATAAAGAGACGTAACCATGTTCCCTATTTCTAAATAGTAGCCATAGATTCTGCTAAGTTGGATTATTTTCTCCATCAAGTTTTTGTTTTGCTGTGTTTTGTTTTCCTGCTGCAGTCTTCATTCTGAAATACTTACAATTGCATAAATAAAAGTATTAAAAAAAGAAATAAAGTTGACTGCCTATTTTTCCTATCCACCATTAGGATTCATCAACATCCTAACGCTTGTAGCATTTAACTCCTGCTGAATTTAGAGATTCCTAGAGTTTTAGCATCGGGAAAGACCTCAGAGGCGAGGCTCAACAGACTACTTGTAAGACTGTGTGTCTCTGGAAGGAGTTTTGTTATTGCTGTTCAGTCATTTTAGTAGTGTCCAACTCTCTGTGGCCCCATTTGGAGTTTTCTTGGCAATGATAGTGGAGAGGTTTGCCAGTTTCTTCTCCAGCTCATTTTACAGATAAGAAAACTGAAGCAAACAGGATGAAGTGACATGCCCAAGGCCACACATGGAGACAAGGTAGTAAGTATCTGAGGCTGGATTTGAACTCAGGTCTTCCTGATTCCAGGCCCTGTGCTCTATCTGCTATGCCACCTAGAGTTTGCCTGTAAGAAATTCCCCACACCAATAAAACCATAGGTTCAGAATAACACAAACACATACACCCATATACACATATACACACAAGATCATCAATACAGTGTGAACATGAAAGATGTCTCCGATTTTCTGGTAGAAAATGATCTTTTCTATGTTTCCACATTCCTCTAAAGAAAACATACCTTGAGCTACTCATTTGAGAGACAGTGTTTCTAATGAATTGAGCCCTGGACTCCAGAAGACCTCTAGTCCAGTCCTGCCTTCGTCACTTATCACCTGTAAGATCCTGGCCAAACCACTTCATTTTCTTGGACTTCAGTTTCCCCTTCTATAAAATATACATAAGGATATGTACAACAAAGACTTCAGATGACAAGTGTAAGGTGTGATTGAAACAATAGAATAATCCCCTGCCCCCATTCAAGTTAGTCTGTTTTTTCCATTAAAAGGTATTGCGGTCATGTTTGCAATTTGACTTCATGGGACTAAAGACTCAGGCTTCTACCCTCATTTCTTGGTACAAAGCAGCCAAAAGGAGCTTTTCGGAGATGACCCCACATCCCCGCTCTGACTTCCCCCGTTTATTCTGATGCTTGTTTAGCAGACCAGAATGGTTATATTTGAAGCAGAAGAGCTTCACTCAAATGAATCAACTCAAGATGTTCTCCTTGCATATCCTTGTCGAATATGCTCCCGCTATTGCTAAGTAAATCTCCTTTTTTTTGTTTTTAAAGCTGTCGTATG
Source organism: Vombatus ursinus (assembly GCF_900497805.2). NCBI lineage: Eukaryota > Metazoa > Chordata > Mammalia > Diprotodontia > Vombatidae > Vombatus > Vombatus ursinus. Next base: position 3,769,947 of record NW_020954552.1, read on the forward strand.
ACCTGCAAGTGTCTCATTTCATTCCAATATTGAACATAAACTATGAGAGCCATGGCCTGAGTCTGGCCCCAGCCCAGAATACAAGAAAAACATGGTATATGTTGAATTGAGTTATTTTTATTTCACCCCTTTGTGGGCAAGAGGCAAAGCTGTAATTTCCATATTATTTTTAATTTTGGGGAAAGGAGATTTCTTATTTTGAGTTCATAGACAATGTTTTAATTTTTGCCTAATTCATTTAAGGAAGAAATATCATGACAACCTTGTAATTAGACTTTACTTTCAGATTCACAAGATACAGATACCAGCATTATTAGGCCTACACAAAAATTGTAGTTAACACAATGCTGCACAACTACGCAAAGACTATATTTGTAATTTTGATAACATTAGGGAATGAACCAAGGGTGGGGAACCTGTGACCTCACAGTCACATGTAGTCTTCTAAGTCCTCAAGTGCAGCACTTTGACTGAATCCAAACTTCACAGAACAAATTCCCTTAATGAAAGGATTTGTTTTATGAAACTTGGATTCAGTCAAAAGGCCGCACCCAAGAACCTAGAAGGCTACTTGTGGCCTCAAGGCCCCCTGCCCTGGAATATACTATAGTATTATGACACAAACACTGAATTACTTAATAATGATATTGTTGATGATGATGCCAATGATGGTGTCAGCCAAAATCTGCATGGCACTTTAAGAATTACCAAGCTCATTGTCCACATCATCTTATCTGATGAAATATAAGTATTTTAAAATGCATTCTAGAAGAAAGAAAAACGTCATTTGATTTTTACTTTCCTAGTCTCTATTATCCCTAAAACTGCGATGCATTAAAGAAATTGGAAAAATGCTTAGATCATGTGAACAAATTTCAAAAGGAATAAAATATTTTGAGATAAGCCAAGGAAAGACACAACAATGTCCCTAGAACATAACCACAAGGCTCAGCAAAGACTTCATTGATCAAGAAACTAATATATCTGTACCCATGTCAGAGTCTTCCTCCCTAACCTGAATGTTTGGTTTTATAAAATTCTACCATGTTAATTTAAAATGATTCATTATAAAATATAGATCATTGATGTCTATTTGTGATTAAAAGATCAGAGGTTCATGGATTTAGAATTGGAAAAGAACTTTAATGGTCATTAGTCCAATCCTCTTGTTTTACAGATTAGGAAACAGAGGCCTAGAGAAATTAAGTGACTTGCCCAAAGTCACATAGCTATTAAGTAGGACAGCAAGGATTTGAATGTAGGCCCTTTGACTCAAAATCCAACACTCTTTCCAGAAGAAAAAAGAAACAGTAAATTCTAAGTATTTTGTTGTTTTTTTTTTCTTTTTTCATGAAAGGAAAAAAAAATCTGCTTTTGTTTGGCATTACCAAAAAAAATTGTGAGAATTTAACGAAAGTTGGTACATTAACAAACTTCTTCAGTAACTAAACCAAAAACAGAGACAAGGGTAAAAAAATTATAGAAAGGAACCTCAAAAACAAAGATTCAAAAACTAGCAAAATCATGGAACCATTGAGGCGCCTTTTTTCTCCCCATAGGTACACAAGTATTCATTTTTTAAGAGCGAAAGTCTTCCTTCTGATCCTGTTTATTCACATCAGTTAAAACTAAAGTTGCACAAAACTCTTTCCACGAGAAGATTTACAAGGACATATTAAGAGGACTGGCAGATGTTCCTTGATTCCTTCACTTAGAGGGAAGGGCATTTGGAAATGGCATTGGCACCAAATGACATTTGGAATAATGGCCTGCGATTCTGTTGGCACTTTTAGTGTTAAGCAAGTGATCTGCAAAGTAAAGTGGATTCACAGTTAGAGTCAGCGCCAGTGCACAGGTCGCCCATAAAAATAGAAGATTCCATTATTCTTCAGGCTCCCTAGAGGGAGCAAGGTCTCTAGCATCATTACCAGGACTAAATCTGACTTTTCTACCTCCCCTAATTTCCTCCTAGTAATTATAGGTCAAGCACTCTTTTGTAAATTATAAAACCTTTGTTCTTATCAAAAATGAATAGCTGAGGAAAAATTATAAAAAAGAGTCCTAGGAAAAAAATTTCAATTAGAAAACCAAGCTAATTTGGTATGACCAAAGACTGTCAGGCATACTGACAGTGCTCTATTATGCAGTCATTTGGGCTCTTTCAAATTAGTTATGTTAATGTCCTGTGAGTGAATGTAACACTTGGATGGGACAAGATTTCTGCAATTAATTTCTGCAGTCAGTGGAGAGACAAGCAAATTTATTTTCCCCCTCTCTGGGAATTGGTGGTGGAGGGTGTGAGGTAGAGAAAGTGCATTTAGGAACAGAGTACAAGCTAAACACAAGCCCTAAATAAAGCAGAAACAATGGGAGCCAATGCCTCCTCATTCATTCAATTGACAATGTTTTGCAGCTTAAACCTGTTTTATTAATTATGTTTGACATTTCCTTAATTAGTTTCATTTACACCAAATCAATCCCTACTGCTGTATGGCATCATTTATCATTTTGAAAAATTTGCATACTGAGTGCTGACTTTTTCTACTTAATTATACATTAAAAGTGTCAAGCGTGCTTGCTGGCTGGCATTATCTGCGGCAGAAAGGTTTGTGGCTGGACTGTGATGGTATTAATCATTAAGAGCCCCCAAGTGCTGCTGGGTAATATCTGGGGACTAGAGAGGCTCTCATTTTAACGCTAGAGAGCAGAAGTGCTTTTGTAAAATGACCCAAAGCAAAAACAAAATAAATGACCTAAAACATCCGGTCTACTGTAATGCTTTGCTCTTTCAATAAAAATATGCTTTGGAGAGAATGTTTACTGTTAACCATTGACTTCCTGCAGATGCAAACACTATTCATAGAGGCTATACACAGAGCATTGGTGATCTTTGCTTGAACTTGAAAATGAGACATTTCAGTCAAGTGTATGCTGATGCTTTAGGAATAGGCTAATCATAGAACATACATACATACACACATACCTATACATATCCATATATATATACATGTGTATACTATGTATGCATATGTATACATATAAATACATATATAGATATATCTGTGTGTATGCATAGTGCATTTATTTTATATATTTATGTATCTTGAAGTTTACCTATAATTCAAATGATTTACTTTTTAAATGACACTACATGTCATTATTTCATGAGTTGAGTTATCCTTTGTCATCTCCACTGAAAATTTTCAGACAAGTCTTTTTTTTTCACTCTGAGCAAAAATCCACCAGACCAAAAATTGTACATAGTTGAAAATCTAGCAGTATCATGGAACACCTCTTCTGTTTATTTTTTGTTATCTTAGACAAACATCATGGAGTTCTCAGTGACAAAAGAATTGCATTTCTCCACATACATCTTCGTGTTCATAGTACTTTATGTCAGCAGCAGAAATGAAAAAGTTAAAAAAAAAACATATTTTAGATTACATAGCAACTATGCCTTTCTTCATGTTAGAACCCAAACTAAGTGTGTTTAATATTCAAATTCATTTCCAAATGCTTGCCCATTAACATAATATATGCCACTTTTGCAAGCCTGGTCAGAGAAATCTGTAACTAAATAATTTTCAAGTTTCCTTCATATCAGATGCATTATATGCAGTGTGAAATTATTTCCCCCACTCTGTCCCTTAGCTGCGCAGCTGAAAGGCAACAGACAATATCCTGGATATTGCTGCAAATGTACAACATTCCCTAAGATAGCCTATAAGTGCATACATGCCTATAATTGCTAATTTTAAGTGAGCATTTAATTGCATAGCTTGTATAAAGAAGAAGACACATGGTGCAAAATTTTTAAATAATTTCATTAGTTCAGCAATACAATACTCTGTCTTTTATGATATAACCATTTGTTCTTAAGGGTATTGGCTCTTTCCTTGAACAGAAATAACCCCATACCAAAAATAATATTTCAATTTTTCCAAGATACCTAATTTCCATTATATGAGTACTCTTTTACTTCCTTAGTAGGTGAAGTTCATGAGTTGTGACAGCGAAAAAGAAATTCGTCACCCAGTGGCCACCCATAAATGTGTATACTCAACTTCTCAAATGAATCTCATCGATTTGGATGCTTCCTTCACTGATATATATACCAACTCATCCATGCCTACCCATCCTGTATGACGGCCATCTTGTCCCCATCCTACCAGAAGTTTGCCCCAGGCAGTCCACCCGACATCCTGGAAGTCATCCTTACTTCCTCCCAACATTGTGAGCATACCAGTGGAGTACCTGGACCATCTGATAGTTATACCTCATCCCCATGACAGGGCCAGGCCATTGATTTTTTTCAATCAGGCATTTCTTTGATGACATCCTTTACTCCAGTTTTTCTTTTAGTTCTTCATTAGTTAAGGGCTTCAATCTTCTTATAAACTCAATCTGTACCTCACTGACATTTGAGTGACATTTCATTTTAATTCCTCAGAGACCACAGTGTTCCATCACCCCCGACTATGCAACATGAGGAGGAATAGATTAGTAGATTAATAATAATTAATAGATTAACCATAAAAAGATAAACTTTTCAGATAAAAGTGTGCAGTCATTTAAAAGCTCTATAATTTCACATAGGCAATCTAACTCACTGTTTTCTTCATGTTTTGTTCTGAGTTAGGCCCCAAGCCAAAAATAATATCTCCTTGAAAGTCTGGAAAACAGTTAGTATTAATTTGTAGAGAATTCAGTTCACTTTCAAGAAACAACAAAAAAATGGATCAAGGTAAATACATGTATTATGAAGTTTCTTCTCTATCTTGCTTCCTTAAAATCTTTACTTCTATTTTCAGTCTTTCCATAGACCTGTTCCTCAAGTCTAACTATATTTTTGCAAAAGCTGTCCTCACAATAACCTCCATATTTTCATTCATCAGGGAAAGTGAATTAACACATTCCTTTGATATTTCAAGGATCCTTTCAGGTGCGAGAAACTACAATTCTAAGCCAAGAGATCCAATAGCAGTCACAGGGTTGTGAAATATGAATTCCAACATGGCAGCAGCAGAGTCACATGAGAGAGGGAAGAGAAGGCCATGAGGATTTGCTTATTGTTTCTGCTGTTACAACAGATTCAGAGCTGGAAAAGGGGCATTGTGGAGTTGAACCATCTAAGAGAGATCAGGAAAATCTAGGAAAAGCCTCTGTAATGGCAGTCTTCACATTGTACCAACATGTTGATTTTCATTGACATTTAAAAAGTCGTGAGTTGAATATAAAGTCAACTTTGAGATCAGGCACCTTTACTCACTGGAGAGATATACTGAAGATTGTGCTCCTAAACATGATGACGTTACTAAGATTTTTACCAGATGGTATTCTACAAACCAGCCACATCGAACCAACAGCTTTCCAGGCTAATGAATAACACTTGCCCTCAAATTACAAAGGATAATGTGATACTATTAGCTATGAAGGACCTTACAACAACCAATTTGTTTGATGATTTGAGTTTTCTCATACAGTAGTAACTGAATCCTTTTTCTAGAAAGTTGAGTCAATTAAGAACCTTCTTTGCCGTCTTCTTTGGGCCCACTTTTGCACTCTTCTTTGCCCTATTCCCATGTGAATACAGAAGTGCTCATACCAAATCCTCTTCAGTCCAATCTCAATGCTTTCAACCCTACTGGCCCTGTGGCAATGAGGCAGTATATAAGAAAGCACTTAGTAAATTATAATATGTCTCACAAATACGTTATTGTTATTATTGTTGGTGTTACTATCAGGTAGTAATAGGAACAGGAGTCTTGCTAGTTCTAACACTAGATTTAGATTGTGAGTGGAGTAGGGGAGAAAGCAGGCAATCTACCAGATAAAGACTGTCCAAATAAACCAAAATAAAGACCTCTGGAACACTGTAAAATCTACTCACCGTTAAGTCATAAAAGTCACCATCCGCAGAGAGGAAAACTCAGAGTTGACTATTTTTTAAGAATGTACATAGCTGCACTCTGACAAAGAACTTCCTTGAGGTGTCATCGTGGTGTGGAAGGGGGCTTGGGTTTTCAAGGAGTGACATTACTTTGCCTCCAATAGAAAGGTGGCATGATGTAGTGAAAAGAAAACTGTATTTTCGAGTCATGAGTGCTAGTTTCAAATACTGATGCAGTAACTTTCTTCCTGTGCTACCTTGAGCAAGTTAGTTAATTCCACTAGACTCAGTCTTCTCATCTGTAAAGTGGGGCATAAAGGGGGAATGGTAGTGACAAATTAGATTATCAGAAAGGTTATTTCCAGCTATAAAGCTTATTATGAACCATCATCTAAAAATGGAGAAAATAATATTTATGCTAGCTACCAATAATAGTGTGAGGAAAATTCCTTGAAAAAATAAAGGTCTATGAATATAATGGTATTATTGCTAGAAAGACTTCAAGTACAGGCCTGGGAAGATGACTGCATCTACAAGTACCGTCTAGTTAAGTGTGGAGAGGCTCATCACCAGTGAAAGATGAATTATTTTGTCATGGCTATTCATAAAACATATTTTTTAAGAATAGCATGTGCTCCATACTGGGCAGCTAGGTGATGCAATGGATAGGGTGTCGGGCCTGGAATCAGACGATCTTTGTTCAAATTCAGGCTCAGACATGTACTAGCTGTGTGATACTGGGCAACTCACTTAACCCTGTTTGCCTGTTTCCTTACGTTAAAATGAGCTGGAAAAGGAACAAACCACTCATTTGCCCCAAAAAAAAAGCCAAACAAACAAGAAAAAAACCCAAATGGGGCATGAAGAGTCAGACATGCCTGAAAACAGCTGAATATGTGCTCCATAACTAGCTTTCCATATTTCCAAAAGGATGACATAAATAAAGTTTAAAATCTGACAAATCGATAGCAAGATTTAGTCAAAATGCTTATTTAACTTGTGATGTCCAATTTCTGAGGTATTTGAAAACTCAACAGAAAATTGGAGTACTACAGTCTTGGCACTAGATTTCATTGCATTTTTTTTTTCAAGAAAAAGCATACAAAGTGTGAATTGAAATTCAAATATCACACACTGGAATAAACATATGTATGTGTGATTCAAGTAAATATATATTATTATACTGACATACACATACACAACTTCATTTCCTTTACTCTATATAACCCCAGATATATGTGGCCTCTCAAAGGTATACACACATACACATGTCTATATACAAATATACACATACATATAGATATGTGTATTATGTATATGCATGTGTATATAGACATACATGCATATTGCTATAGGTATATATGTGTGTATTGCACTATGTATGTGTGTATACCTTTGAGAGATAACATATAGTTCAGGCATGTGGGTATATATATTATATATATATAGACATATACATATATATAATATACATGTGTACATTTGTGCATGTGCACATGAATGTGTGTATATAGATATATACAAGTATAGTTTTATATATCTTTATATGTGTATATATACCTTTCCAAGAAGTATGTGGCCTCTCAAAAGGTATACATACAAGCATGGTACAATAGACAAATATATAAATAAATAAATATATATATATATTACATACATAGGTATATGTGTATATGTATATATGTCTTTCTGAGCTACATATATATATACAAACATCTAAGAAATTCTCAGCATTGTTAAAGATTTTATATCTATCTATCTATATTTAAATAGGCATACACTGCTCAGAAACTCTCTAATTGTTAAAAAAAATTAGTAAAACTCATTTACTTGGTACTAGCAGAATTCATTAACCTTTGTCTTCTTTTAAGAAATCAGAAACTATTCTTAAATAGACATTGGCAATAAAAGCCAATGGCAAATCAGAACTTTTAAATGAAAATCATTATATGAGTTTTTCAAGAGTTAAAAAAAGATTAGAAAAATTTTAAAGTGAGAAATATAATTTTGCTTAGGGTCCAAAAACATCCCAAGAGGAATTTACGGGCTTTCTTAGAAAGTTCTCTTTTAAAATAAGAAAAAAAAGGAATTTCAACCCAAAATCTAATTTTTTAAAAATGTTAATCCTTTAAATCTAACTTCTGGAAGCATCCTTTCAGTAAAGATACTAATATGAGGAGAGCACAGGAGAAGACCTGAGTTAAAATCCTTACTCTGACACTTACTAACCAAATGACCTTGGGCAAAAAACTCTCTGAACCTCAGTTTCCTCATTTGTAAAATGAAGTGATTGGATTAGATAACCCCTAAGGTCCCTTCCAACTCAAAATTCCATGAAATACTCTCCTGCATACCTCATAATGCTTTGTTATAGGATCATAGATTTAGGCCTAGAAAAGACTTTAGGCTTCATTTATCTATAGGCCTATTTTCCATCTACATTCAGTTTTTGTAAAAATAATCTACACACAACTAAAAAGCATCCTGAGTGAGGGTAAGGAAGAGGCAGGTTTTCACAAGCAATATTCCACTGTAGACCATATCTTTACCAAAAATGCAGAAAACATTGGATCCCAGAGTGATTCTTATTAGGTTGTTTTTTTTTAAGGATTTGACTTGATAAAAAAAAAAAAGAATGCTGCCTCTCTTACAGGATTTTGTCCATTCATTCATTCAAATCATTCCAGATTCTTTGAGGGGCATATACAACCTATTTCTAAGTTGTCAGGAGAGACATAAAATAGGGAGACATGTTTGCCAAAGATGTTCATTACTGTGGTGGAGGAAAATTAGATTCCAAGTTGAAGAGAGATTTCCTATGATGAATATGGTCCTAAAGGTCTTTTTATCTGGGAATGACACTCGGGGTTTGCATCAACCCCTGACCATGGCAGAATCTCCTAGAAGAGATCCAAAATCACTCAAAATAAGTTTCCCTAACCATTCACACAGGCAAACCAGGAAGCTAGAGATGGGACAGAAGTCAGTCAATAAGCCTTTATTAAGCACCTACTATGTGCCAGGCAGTGTGCAAAGTTCTGAAGAAACAAAAAGAGGAAAGACAGTGCTTATTCTCAAGGAGCTCACAATTAAATAAGCATTGTCTTCTCAATTCATGGTCTCAGGTGGATTTTCTACTATTTGGGCAGCACAGAAGCCTATAGCCCCAGATACAACAGTAGGGGAGGGCCAGTTTCCCAGATCGCCCACCTAAGGTAATAGCTGATGAGGTAGCGCTGGGATGAGGAAACAACATAAAAAGAAGGCTAACCAGAATTTTGTATACAGAAATGGTTCCATCTCTGGCAAATATCTATGATATTTCACTTTTCTAGTTCCAAGGAGTTCTACAACACAGACTGACTAGATGGGAAGCCAAACATAGAATGAGAAAGTACATCTTTCTTATATTCCCTCAGGCTGTAGAAATCTGGCATCTATAGGCACTAGAGTGTTATCAGAAACAACAACAACAATAACAACAAAACCCTTCATTTAGTCCAAGATGAGAATTATCTATAATAATGCAATTTTGGGACATGAAAAAGTCTTCTTAACAGTTTAGGGATGTAAGCTAAACATAGTGGAACACAAACCTCCTGTTAGCTGGAAAAAATAATAATCAGCATATGTATTCTTAATGGTGTATATCTATGGAGCTCTCTTTATTTTAAATAGCTTTACCACTGTCAAGGATTCTAATATTAGGGGGCAATGGCCTTAACTTATTAATATTGCTGAATATATGCACATTATATAAATACACATGTATTTTCTTGCAAGGAAAAATAATTTATTTGCATTCACAAAAGGATGACTCTTGCAGTTACAAAATCCCTAAATAGTAAAAATACACACACATACACACAAAAACAATCAAAAGTGGCATAGCAAATAATTTAGACCTTCATCACTTTTCATCTACATTATTGCAACAGCCTTCTATTAGGTCTATCTGCCTTGAGGTAATGTGATGTCACAGTTTTCCTTTGCCAGACTGGCTGGCTGTACCATCCCACTTGCAGTTCTGCTTCCAAGAAAGTTGCCACGGCTCAAACTCCACATCCAGTGGGGATTGTTGCTGGCACCTAAAACTGAGAAAGACAAAAAAAACAGAGGAGAAACAAATACCCCATGCCCATTTCTCTGAGCTGGGGTAAAAGAGGAAGAAGGGGAAGGAAGTCCTTCCCAGACATTGCGGAATATAATGTATCAGTCAGAAGAGAGCTAATTGTACGTCACTCTTCATCAGACATTCTAATTCCACCAAACCAACCTACTTAATGCTCCCCCTACACTATATTCTGTAGTCCATCTTCTGTATCCATGCCTTTGTAAATCTTGCCTCCTGACCCTCAAACCTGGAGCAAGCAAACTCCTCAACTTATAATTCCTAGCTTCCTTTTAGACCAAGTTCAAGTGCCTCCCCTGCAATTAATCAGTCAACCAAGTGTAACCTGGGTTTGTCTGAGCATCCCCAGGTTGCCAAACATGGTGGCACCCTGAGAGGCCTTTGGAACATTTCAGATTGCCTAACATGGAGGCCTCCATCCCCCTACCTTGTGGGTGTGGCCTCCGGCCTCCACTGGTTGGCTGCCTACATCTTTAAAACTGGTGAGGCTGAATCAGTTGTTCTCTTTCTGCTGTGCATTCATTTACCTATAACAGGGCATCATGAACTGAACCAGTAAGAGAAGGATTTCCATGCCCTGCTCCCTTTGCTGGAGGTATTTTTTTCTCTTATGTTTTATTTGTCTTTCTCAGTTTCAGGTGTCTAAAAGCACCTGGCATGGCTAAGAACTAGAAAACTGAGAAATCTTCAAGCCTTGAGGCAAGTAGAAGACCTATTAGGAAACTGTTGCAATAATGTAGGTGAGGATTAATGAGGGCCTGAACTAAGGTGGTAGTTGAGTGAATAGCTGGATGTAAGAGATGTTCTAAAGGTAGGAATGGAAAGAAATAGTAAATGTTTGGATACATTGGGTGAGGGACAGTGAATGGTCAAAAATAATGCTTTCCATGAAGTTTGGAGACTGGAAAGTCAGTGGTATCTTCAACAGAAATAAGGATCCTTTTGGAGCACTCACAGTTAAGGGCCATGATATAGATGATGAGCCAGTAAATGAGTTTGAGAAAAGGTGGCCAGCAAGGTAGGTGGCAAGTTGTATCACAAAGAGAGAGAGGGACAAACAGAGAAAGGCAGAGACAGAGAGAAAGAGACAAAGAGACAGAGAAAGAATGGGGCATGATATCAAGGGATTTTGAAATTAAGAGCCTGGAAAAAGAGGGAGCTCCATTGAATGGTGTCAATTTTCAAAGTAACATGAGAAGTAAGGTCATTAGCTGAGGGAGAAGAAAAAGGAAGAAGTGTGGGAGGCTTGAGGAGAGGAGTAACTTGGAATAACTTCTGTGGGACATGAAGTTTGAGAACGAATTAAGGAGGAATAAGGTGACTGCCTCGCTGCAGTGAAGGACCAGGTATTTTGTAGTTACAAATTTGTCAGGTACCCAGTCAGCATTGTTGCAAGTCTTTTCTACAGCTGTATTCTGTGGCTACTGAGTAAGAACAAAGAATACATTTAATAGGAGTAATAACCCAGGACTGGCTGAGGTTTGAGACAAGAGTAGGCCACAAAAACAAGGGATTCCAAAGCAGAGGAGCGTGTAAAGTGCTTAGCACAGCACCTGACACATAGTAGGCACTATATAAATGATTATTCCCTTCCTCTTCCTTGATAGAAGGTATAGTCAGATGGGGAATGCCAGAGTTTTTAATTATTGAAATGGAATATGTTGGAATAATGAGCTCTAATGTGTAGCTGAGATGGCGCAAGAGAGCAATTTACAATCTGGAATTGCTTAAAGAGAGCTTCCTTATTGTAAGTTTCTTTAAATTGACAAAATCACAGGTCTTGATGATGGATAGATAAAGATGTGGAAATTTATTACCACCCAAACACTCACATATGTTATGTGTGTGTGTGTGTAAATATGTACATAAAGATATGTGTGTGGGTAAAACATTTGCCATGTAGCAGAGAATGAATATGAGCATGGCATGGTCCTGTAAAAATAGCATCAGAAATATTAAAGTTCAGAATGAATGGAGGCAACAAAAAGAGCTTTTTAAAAAAAGCTATGGAACATTAGTGCCTTGAAAGCAAGGGGAAAATTACTTTTCTGATCTATGGATAGGGGAAGAGTTCATGACCAAACAAAAGGTAAGAAGCATCACAGAAGACAAAATTAAAAGTTTTGATTGCATAAAATAACAAGGTTTTTCACAAAAAAATCAATGCTACTAAAATTAGAAGGGATGCAGGTAAATAGGGGAAAAGTCTTTGCAAGAAGTTTTTCTGAAAAGGGTTTTATTTCTAACATATATAAAGATTTAACATGAATGACTCATTCCCAATTAATAAGTGGATAAATCATATGAAGAGGCAGTTTTATAGGGAAGTAACCCATGTTATCAATAAATATACATAGGAAAAATGCAGAAACAGTTCGGTGGTAGTGGATAGAGCAATGCGCTTGGAATCAGGAAGACTCATCTTCATGAGTTCAAATCTGGCCTCAGACACCTATTAAATGTGTGATCCTGGGTAAGTCACTTAACCCTGTTTGCCTCATCTGTTTGTTCCTCATCTGTAGAATGAGCTCTGGAGAAGGCAATGATAAACCACTCTAGTATCTTTGCCAAGAAAACTCCAAAAAGGGGTCATGAAGAATCAGACATAACTGAAAATGATTAGGCAACAAGGGAAAAAAACACTCCAAATACTAATAACTAGAGAATTGCAAATTAAAGCAACTCTTGAGTTTCTACCTCACACTCAACAGATTGGCAGTGACAAAAAATGGAAAATGACAAATGCTGGAAGGGCTTTGGGAATACAAGCACATTAATGCTCTATTGGTAGCATTGTGAATTGGTCCTGCCATTCTGGAAAACAAAATTAGTAAATTTTGCACACCCTTTAACCCAGTAATATTACTACTAGGCCTATAACATAGAAATCAAAGCAACAAGAGAAAGATGCTTATGTACAAAAATATTTATAACAGCTCTTTATGTGGGTGGCAAAAGACCATAAACTAAAGAAGTGCCATCAATTTGGAAATGGCTAAATAAATTATGTAATTATTAAATTGCATGTGGATGAAATGCAGTATTACTGAGCTGTAAGAAATGGTGAAGAAAATGGTTTCAGAAAAACCTGGGAAGATTTGTATGAACTGATTAAAAGTGAAGTTAGCAGAACCAAGAGAACTCTATGTAATGACAACATCTTTACAATGTTTACAGACAACTTTGAAAGATTTAAGAAATCTGATGATGCATGTTATCCACCTTCTGACAGAGAGATAACAAACTCAAGACATATACTGTTTGGTCATAAACCTCTGCAAGAGGTTGGAGCCATGAACTCCAAAACCTCCAATTAAGGAGGGAGCTCAGTTCAGGCATCTCCTCGTTTCTCACCTAGCTGCAATAGTTTGGGATTTCTCTGATTTCTCCACCATGCCCTCTTCTCTTTTGCATTTTGTGCATTTCACTGGCAAAGTTTTGTAGCATTCCAGGGCTCAAGATAATCGTTTAATACAGAACAATCATCTTCATAGCAGTCTATTTGCTTACATTTGTCCTGAGTACTGCAAGGTGATAACCAAGGAACCTACATAGTCAACTCTTTCTTTTCTACAAGGGGAGCCAGGAACACCCCCATCTAGTTACAACTTCTTTATTTCTTTTGGTTGTACTTATAGCAAGAATGTAAGCAGGGATAGGATTTAGTTTCTCCAGTTCATCCTCATCAGCTCATTGGAGAATTTAATTCAGTCATCATCTTTGTGTGAGGTGCAGGGAAGATACAAGGTTTAAAGAAAAGCATAATTCCTGGCCTCATATAGTGATAGTTTTGTAGTGAGGGACAAGGGTGATTATAAAAAATAATTTGCTTGTTATTTTCATATTTATATATATATTTTATGTATATATTTGTATTTATATATAAATGTATAAATATATTATATATTTAATTTGTTATTGTTCAGTCATCTCAGTCATATCTGATTCTTTGTGACCCCATTTGTGGTTTCCTTGACAAAGATACTGGAACGGCTTGCCATTTCCTCCTCCAGCTCATTTTACAGATGAGGAATTAAGGCAAATAGGATTAAGGGACTTGCCCAGGGTCACACAGCTAGTGAGTATCTGAAGCTAGATTTGAATTCAGGCAGATGAGTCTTCTTGACTCCAGGCTTGGCTATTAAGACATAAATGAATGTTTATTAAAAATTAGAATACTATGTGTTTAATAATACCGTCTGCCCAACTTTATGCGACTCCACCATTGCCACTGAATCAGAAAAGGACCATAGGCAGTGTGGTATAGTAGAAAGTAAATTGGATTTGGAGTTAGAGGAACTAGTCCAAACCTTCTCTCTAAAGTCTGTACTACCTAGAGCAAGTCACTTTTACTCTCTGGGTCTAAATTTCCTCATCTATTAAAATAAGAGACTCGTCCCTTCAAAATAGAAAACTAGGATCCTCTGATCTACTGTGTTATGGGTATGCTTAAAATTAAGCATTGTTTTAGAATAACTGTAAAATACAGGTCTTTTGTCTAAATTCTCTTGACTTTTGCTTTAAAAAAATAAATATTGTTGCTTTTGGTCATTTGTTTTACCTATGAGAACATGTGCTAGAAAGCTAATGGGGTTAGAGAGAGTTGCAGAAGTAATCATTTTACCATTACAGCAAAAAAATCACAAGAAAAATATTTTCAAATTCCACACAATGGCCCAGTCATGGTGCTTTATTGGGCCAGAATTGCTATTCATAATTCATTACAACCAGGTTCCATTTCTTTTGTTTGTGCTTACTTAGTCCTTACCCATGTAATAGCCACTTACTCTAATTAATTGGACTGCAAAAGTCCAGGATACATCCCAAGAAGGAATATAAAGGCAACAGTTATTCACAATTGAGGCCTAGCCATTCTTCCACCACTGGCAACGAAAATAAGAGATGAATGCTGTCCTGGTAAGAATCTTTAAAAGCTGGCTGGATCTGCTCTATTGGGGAAAAAAGTGGGGAGAGGTAGTAGCAGAAGTCAAATTTGCCACAATGACTCCAATCTGTTTGTTGATAGCAGCAGATTACAGGTGCCTACTCTCTGGTTTTTGGATTCTCCTGTAGATCAAGAACATGAGACCTCCCTGTTGATTTTTTTAAGGTTCCATTTCCTTTGCAAGAGAAAAAAGTATAGTAATCACTGATTTATTTTGGAGAAGGGGGAGATGTTAAAAAATAATTCAGACTATCTTACTATCTTACTCTCTATTATATTATTGAAATTTTCTGCATTTTTTTAGAGAAGAAAAGTAAAACATTGATTAGCATGAATATTTTGAATTATCATTGGATATTTTGAACTAAGTTTAAGCAATGTTTATAACAATAAAATCCTAGAAAAGGGGGAAAATTTTGGAAAATTCCTTGGAATTTGATCTAACAAAATCTAATCTCTCCTTAACTCTTTACAGATACCGATTCACACAAGTGCATGCTCATATACACACCTATGCACAACTTTTTCTCATTCTGGCTTCATGTTTATCATAAATAATCATAGTCATTCAAAATATTTTCAGCATGAAGAATTGATTTATCCATTATTCAGTCCATTAACTTCCCCAAGTTTGTTTTTTTTTTCTTATTAAAAATAAGTACAAATAAAAAGAAGGCAGTTTCAAATTCTCAAAATTATGGCCATCTATGCACATTTCCACTTCAGGTCTCTAAGCCTCCATCACCAACAAAATACAGGTTGTGATGAGAAGGCAAATCTTCTGATAGGCATGAGAAGCAGGTGAATTCATAGACTGTTTTCTCCTCCCAGGCGATGCCCCCAGTTGCCTATGGATACTTTACCCAGGCTCCTTCCCATACATAGGCTATGCTTCTGTCATAATCATTCTTTTCATAGCACAATTTGTGGGACTCCATGAAATGTAGCGTTTGAGAGTGCAGCCTATACTCAAATGAAGTGATATTGAATTTCTATTATGTATGTGCCTTGGAACCCTCACAGCTCTCCATAAAGATTTTATGTGCACAGCAGATTTGTTGTGACTTAGATAGTTTCAGACAATTTTAGATTTGAATGGACATGGCAGCATCTGACAGTAAAAGAAATATCAGGAGAAAGAAACATGTAGAACCAAATGATATATTAAGCCATCTCCTGAACAAAGCTAGCAGAATGTTGTAAACAAATGCTGAAAGTATATCCTTGAAGGAAGGGCTTCTCATGGGTGCTAATCTTTTTTCTGTTTAATATACATGTTGGCGAATGGAAATTGTCAACTCCTTTTATCCTCAAAATTAAGTTAAGCTAAAATCTTGCTCCTCATCTAACCTGCATATTTTAAAAATGAATTGCTCATTATAATCTGTATTTCTGGGTTTTGCTTTCTTTTTTTATGCCCCCTGGTGGCATCAATGACAAACACAAAGTGGAGAATGCACACATTTGCAAACAAACATTCATTCCTTAACCTGCATTTAGAGAATGTGATTGCAAAAGAAGATAATGGGTGTGACAACACATTTCCTAGTGTAAACCTCACAACATGCAAATGAAAAGATGGAGAAATCCAAGTATGTCCAAACTTTCTGAAAAGTTTGTATTAATGAAAAAGTTGTATTAATGGCCTGGGGGGGAACACATTCACTAGGACCACTGGTGTTGGCAACACCATATGGCAACAATATGGTGTATGGCAACAATAATAATGATAACAATAACTAACATTTGTATGTTGCTTTGTGCATTATAAAGCATATCTGGATTTCATCAGGTTCCACATGAAGTAGTCTTTTATGATTTTAAAGAGATTGTTCTTTTTCTTTTTTTCCCATGAAGATGGATAGAGTAGGAAGATGAGAGGAAAAAATAAGGTGAGTAGAGGGGACAGAAAGAAAGAATCCTATAGCTAAGCTTTGGAAAGTGAAAGTTTAGATGTATAAAGTCAGGATTTAGACTTGGAAGGCAATTAAGACATCAACTATTCTAAGGAGACTGTTCTAAGTGATTTCACTAGTATGAGGAACTTACTCTTCTGATTCAGTTAGACTCCTCCGGGAATTTACAATCTTAGAGAACTGCTTAGGAAATATGAAGTGACTTGCCGAAGGTCCCATAGAGAATATGCAGCAGAGGGAGAATTTGCACCCAAGTCTTCCTGGCTTTGTGTCCCTCTTTCTATCCATCACAACATGTCACCTCTCATCCTCATTTTAGTGTTGAGGAAACTGAAGCTTAAATCACTGTGCAATTTGTTCACAATCACTCAGGTAATGTTAAAGTGGAGTTTGGTTTTTGGCGGGTTTTTTTAACCCAGGTCCTCTAATTCCTGATCCAGAGGAAACAGGCTCTTTCCTGAATTTTGCATTTACATTATAGACACTTCTCAACAAATACCCAAACACAACCCTCTCCCCACACCCACACACAAACACACAAGTTCATGTGTTCCTTCCACTACACTACACTGTTGTTGTGAACACATACATTCTCTTCTTTGGATCCCTAGGAATCTCACATTTGGCAGTACAACGAGAAAGCTAGACACAACTGGAAAAGTATCTAGTGGAATAGATGCTTAATAAATGTCTATTGATTAATTGATTAACTGAATAGTACATTATCCTTGACATTTTTTAGAAATTCAATCAGTCAATAAACATATGTGACAGACACTGTCCCAAGTCCTGGGGATACAAAGAGAGACAAAAGACAGTCCCCATCCTCAGGAAGCTTACAATCTAATGGGAGAGACAACATACATATATATATATACAAAGGAAGCTATGTCTAGGATAAATAGGAAACAATTAACAGAGGGAAGGCTCTAGAGCTAAGAGGGTTGGGGAAAACTTTCTGTAGAAGGCAGCATTTTAGCTGGGACTTAAAGGAAGCCAGGGAAGTAAGTGGTCATAGTGGAGGAGGGAGAGCACTCCAGGCACGGGGACATGCCCAGAGCCCAGAGGTGAAGTGTCCAGTTTGTGGAACAGGCAAGAGGACATTACCACCTTATTGAAGAACACTTATCGAGGAGCGAGGCATAAGAAGACTGGATGTGTAAGAGGGGGCCAGGCTTTAAAGAGCTATTAATGATGCATAGAGCGCTTTGCATTTGCTCCTGAGGGCAATAGAGAGCCAGTGGAGTTTATGGAGTATGGGAGCTAATATGAATGGAAACACACACAGACCCAGAACAAAGTCATGTGGTTTTCAGAAACTGAATTCAAAGATATGGTTTGGAGTTCCAGATCCTTCATTTACTAATGATATGACCCTGAGTAAATTATTTAACTTCCCTGAACCTCATTTTCTTCATCTGTTGAATGGGGGTATTTATACACCTTGCCTCACAGTTTTATTATGAGAATCAAATAGGACAGTGTATATAAAGCCCTTTGTAAACATAAGGTGCTATAAAATGCAATTTATTATGCAGCATATGGCTGTTTGTGAAAATGCCTAGCGTTAAGCAAAATTGTGAAATAAAAGAAATGTCTTCAGCATTCTCAAACTCCTATTTAAATGTTCTCTCCCATGATTTTTACCATCTATCCAATATGCCTTCTCTCAAGTGTCAGCTGGTCTTAGACTGCCCTGGGTTCCACTTGTCACAGAGAAAAATGATTCATTAAAGGATTTCATGTAAAAGTATTAATGATTTTGTCATACTTTCAAGCAGTATCAGCATTTTTGAAAAAATAACTCAAAGAAAAGGTAACTTAAAAATTCAAAAGAATTAATTTCTAATGGCAAAATAGGAAATATTAAAGTACAATGGAAAGAGTACTGGTACAGGACTAAGAGGACTTATGTTACGATTCATCTTCTGTTGCTTATTGTATAAGTGACCTTGGGCGTATCACCTAATTCAATTCAATAAACAATTATTAAGAACCTACTATGTGCCAGGCACAAAGCAAATCTCAGTTTGTTCATCTGCAAAATGAAAGTTGGATTAGATAGCCTTTGAGATCCTTCCATCTCTCAATCTATTATCCCATAATAAATTTTTGTCACTTGGGCTAGAGGCATAGTTGGGGGCATGGTAACTTTCAGATTATATTCCATATCTACTCAGGTATTGCCTTAGAATGATTCAATCTGGAATTGTTTCTGGTCTGGAATAAGCACAAGTTATCTCCAATACAGTGGCTCTTTGGAGATCAGATTGGTCCATGATTGCTTTAGCAATCTCTTATAAAATGGCCTAATTTTATAAGTGACAACCAGGATCTCACTCTTAACATCTCCAGGATCTCCTTCATGTCCTCAGTGTTGCCCAAGAACCAACCTTATCTCTGGGAATCTTCCAGACTTAGCACAGCCCAGGAAAACTCTGAGAAGAAATCCTCTGTGGATGAATCAGAGCTGAGCTGGCATCAAGGTGATGTTTATTTAAACACCTGCCCTAGAGTATTCACTTCACTGTTTGTGCTAAAAAAATAATAAAATAAAATAAACACATACATGTGAGTAAAAAAAAAAACAACAGCAACATGTGAACAAATATAAGTCAAGAGGATA
This sequence comes from Vombatus ursinus, assembly GCF_900497805.2. Classification (NCBI taxonomy): domain Eukaryota; kingdom Metazoa; phylum Chordata; class Mammalia; order Diprotodontia; family Vombatidae; genus Vombatus; species Vombatus ursinus. The sequence goes on from NW_020954552.1 coordinate 3,789,456, forward strand.
ATGACAGGAACAGCTCAGGTACATGCAAGAGTATTTCCTTAGTTAAAACCCCCACTCAAGACAAAGGGATGCAGGCTTAGAACACCCCAGTATTCTGAGTATACACTGGAGAGCATGCAGTTCACAAGATTACAGAACAAAGTTTTACTTATATAAGGAGGAAAGTAAAGACAGGCCTTTGAACAAGTAGCTATTAGTCTCAACAGGAATACCAAACCCCAGAGTTACTTCCATTTCTGAATAGGACAGATCTAATAGCAAAGATTTCTCCCTCTCACTGCCTCCTCCCAACTCAAATAAGTCAAATACTACCTTGGTCCACTGCTCCCTGCAATTGAAAGAGATTAAGGATAGAATTCTCTTTCTGTCTCTGTCTGTCTGTCCCCATTTCTGTCCCTCTGCCTCTCTGTTTCTGTCTCTCTTTCCTTCTACCACCCCTTCCCCCAATATCCTGTCATTCATCATAGCTTCATAGTACAATCACATATCTGGCAGTTTTTCAATCTAGTTAACAAGATGAATGATTTTTGATCTTTTAAGGCTACCATTCTAAAGGAATATGAAGACAAAACCTCTAAAATGTCCTCCTTTCCCCCCATTACCATCAACACTCCTCTTGCCCTCTCTAATTGTCCCTTCTATTATTTTCTCTCCATTTTCTATCAGTTACCAGCCCCCACCTATTGCCTATTGCTGTTCATCCCCTGAAGTGAGAACACCATCCATTTTAAGTTACACACACACACACACAGAGACACACCTTTGTCAGGATGATTAATAGCCTTGAGTTAGTGTCATGTCTTCCTGAGGAGAAAATATAAACAAATTCAAGAAGAAAGTTTGAGGGGGGAAAAACGGTGTGGAACTTCTTTTGCAGGGATTGAGGAAAGAGATGCTGTCTAATAGAGAAATATCATCAACTGTTTGGGGGTGTGGCACTTGAGTCAAGATAAAGGAGGAAATATTAAGCTCTGCCTCAAAATGAGAGGAGTCAAAATCATCATTCAACTTAAGCCATAGTGATTGCAGGAAGGTGACTGAAAAGCAAAATAAAGAAAGCAAGCATCATACATATGCAAATGTGAAGCAAATATCTATTCAGTCTTTAGCTGGTACTAGACCTGAAGTCAGGAAGACTTGAGTTCAAATCCTGTCTCAAACATTTACTAGCTGCATGACCTCGGGCAAATCATTTAACCTATGTCTCAGTTTCCTCATCTGTATATGGGGATAATAACAGCACCTACCTCCCAGTGTTGTTGTAAGAATAAAAATATCCTATTTGTCAAGTTCTTTACAAACCTTGAGGTGCTATATAAATGCTAGATATTATTATTACTTTTTTTTTTAGGCAATTGGGGTTAAGTGACTTGCCCAGGGTCACACAGCTAGTAAGTGTCAAATGTTTGGTCTGAGGCCAGATTTGAACTCAAGTCCTCCTGACTTCAGTGCTGGTGCTCTATCCACTGTGTCACCTAGCTGTGAAGTAGTAGTAGTAGTAGTAGTAGTAGTAGTAGTAGTATTTACACTAGACCTAATCCTGTCCATGTATATCAGCTAAGTACTTCTGGTAGTGAATAGGTGGTGATAGTTGTAGATAGTTCTCTCCCTCCCCCTGCCCTAAGAGGTCTTTAGGAGAAGGCACGATAACCACTCAATTGATATATTGTGAAGAGGTAGATGCATTGGCTCGTATCTATAATCCCCACTCCTGGGGGAAACTGAGGCTGGTGGATCATTTGAGTTCAGGAATTTTGAATTGTAAAAGGTTTTTAAGTCAATCTGCTACCTACACAAAGTTTAGCATCGATATAGTGAGCCAAAGGAAGTGAAGGAAGGAAGCAAAGGGCAACCAGGCTGCCTAAGGGAAAAGAGGAGGTTGAAGCTTCCATGTCAACTAGCGTTGGGTTGAAGCGATGACTTGCCCTAGCACTTTCTTTCACTTTCTTCCATTCTCTTCCTCTTCCAGGAAGGAACTTGACTTCCTGGGCGGGAGAACAGGTCTCAGTCAAAAAAAAAAAGTTGTAGGGAGGGAATTCTCACTTAGATATCAACTGAATTAGAAGGCTTCCGAGGTTCATTCTGGCCCAGAAATTCTCTAGTTCTACAAAATTAACCTCAAGTCAAGCCATGAATATATAAGTTGTTCTGTCTTTGACTCTCCAGTTGGGCATTTCCTCCATCATTATAATATCATGCCTTTGTGCCAGATTTGTGGTCTGTTTCTCAGACTTCTCACTGGACTTTTCCTTCTTTTCAGATAGTCTATAATATATTCTTATTACAATATTGTTTCTGTTTCTCTCTCTATTTTTCCTCACCCAAATGTTATCCATCTCCTCCCACCCACCCAAACAAGTTCCCAGATTTCCACAAATATTTCCTTAACATAAAATTCACTTTACAACTTGATATATATTCTCTATCTATTCTATTACTTTTGAATTTACTTATCTTTGTATAGTTTGTATTCCTTCCTTCTATCTTAGCCCAATGAACAAAAGTTCCTTGAGAAAAAAAAATGATTATTTTTTGTCTCTTATCCTCAGATTTACCAAAGAGTTTTGTGCATACTAAATTCCAAAACCATAACCAGGCTAGGGCCACTGGGGATTTGTCTTAGAGTGGAATGTGAAATGTGGACAATGCAAAAATTTGATATACCCAATGAAAGCAATCAGGAATTTAGACACTAGTGAGGATAGAGGGATGCAAGTTCAGGGACTAGATAGTTATAGGACTGTGGTTGGTAGCCTATTTACTCTTTCCCCTCTTTTTGTCTCATAAAGAAATTCCCAACTCCCCTTGTCTTATCCCCTTTCCAGGGCTTCCTCTTCCCAACCTCTGAGTGCCCCCAAGTGATTCTTTAAGACAGAGGTGTCAAACTTGGAGCTCACCTGCAGCAAAAGCAGGCAAAACTTCCAAATGCAACCCAAATCATCTTAAAATGTAATTGTTTTAACTAAAAAAATAAAAGTACATACATAATAAATGCATATACTAATATATATACAATAAATAACAAACAAAAATATTAAAATATAACACAATGTAGATAATGTTAGTTTGTGGTTTTCTCAGTCAATATTCACCCCCTATATCTGTTTCTATTTGAGTGTGACATCATTGCTCTAAGACAAGAAGTTGCAGAAATGGGAGATTACAGAATCCGAAACTTCCCTCCTCAAAAAAGTTTATTTGAAAATATGAGTATTTCAAACAATTGTATTATTATATATATTTTAGACTTTTATCTTCTGTTAAGTAATCTTCTAGCCCTAAAATGAATGGTTTTATGTTTTTTGTTAACATGGACATTTGACACAATTCTTCTATTTTCACATTTAGCAAAAAATTCTTGAAAGGAATGTTTTATGATAGTAATGTTTTAGAAGTAAGAAATAAAGTCAACAGCCATATGAAAGGAATTACATCTAACAGGAAGTTGGACTGAGATGCAGTGAACTTTACAGAAACATTGATTAAGCCCAGTATTTCATATGACCTTCTCTACTTTTGGAGCAACCAAAAAGTCACTGGAAATGATGCCAAACTTCAGAATTAAGCATTAAATCAGTAAGCAGACAAACTACCCAGGATTCCAATGTCCAAAAAGTATAAATAACTAATAATAGAATATGCATAGAATATATAATATATATTACTCTTGCTCTATAGTAAAAAAAAAGGGAGGGGAGATTAAAAGATCCTTCCATATTTCCATGTCACTCTCAAAATCTCAGTGAATTGTTGTCTAGAATCTGAGCTAACCTTATGATAGGACAACCAAAGCAACCAGAAAATCCTAAGAGCAATTTTCCAGGACTAGTCTTCCCCAATTTAAAAGGAATATAAAACTCCACACTTGAGCCTTCACGCGCCTGCCCTCCCAGTTGTGCATTGGAGGAGAAATTATGGTAATCTCCAAATCCTATTGATTCTCAAAGACATTTCATCAACTGCAAGAAATTAAGAGTGAGATGCAGAGCGTGTTTTTTCTATTTAGAGGAACCCTGGCTTATGCGAATAGACCTCATGTGGTGAGTCTTTTGAAGCTAGGAACTTCAAAGCAGATCACTGACTTTCAGTGGGATAATCACTTAATGCAAGAGTGGGTAGATGGAATTACTACCATTCAGTCAAGCTAAACTTATCCTTTTTCTGGAGAGCAAGCAAATTCTCTCCTCTTAGGTCCCCACAGCTCTGCAGCTAGACACGTGTTTGTGGCACTACTTAGGCTACAAGCCATTTGATGTAAACTATAATAGAGGGGGATTCCAAAAGGATGTTTCAGAGTTTAGGAGTCCCACTGCATTTGGACATGTAATCTCAGGCAATTTCCCATTGACACGAGTCATATGTTTTAAGCACAAAAATATACCCATTAAACATAGCTGCATTAGCCCTGGAGGGCCACAATTCTGGACTCAACTAAAAATGAACACATTCAGACTACAGTAGTGCTAATACCTTTACTAATGAGCATGAAAGGATACAAGAATGAAGGATAATGATGAATAATTGGACCCAATAGCAGTTGCAGCCAGCACACAATGTCCTCGGGTCAGGCTTCTCTCTGATTCCCTAACAGAAAAGCTTGTTCCAAGTCCCAATAGTCAAGGAAGCAATGATCCCTCCACCCCCACCTACCTGACATTGCTTTTATTTCCAAAAGGTGGATGCTGCATCAGCCCAGAGATTTATGAAAACAGGGTCCCATGTGACTTTATGACAACCTGGCTTCCATCAAGTCTCAGCTAAAGTTTCACCTTCTACAAATAGCCTTTCCCAGTCCTCTTTAACCTTAATTCCTTTCCTCTGACGTGACCTTCAATTTATCCCATATATATCTTATTAATACATGGTTAGTGTGTGTTATCTCCCCCATTAGACAGTGAACTCCTCAGGAGCAGGGCGGGTGGGGGACTGTAATTTACCTGTCTTTACCTGTCTTTGTATTCCAGCACTTAGCACAGTGCCTTGCATGTAGTAGGTGCTTAACAAATGCTGATTGGCTAATTGGGGTTTGTGTCTGGACTCTCTTCTTCCCCTCTTTACAACCTTATTTTTCTGAAATTTTTAAGCCCTTCAAAATTGTTTTCCTGTGCCCACCTACCCAAATTCTAACTGTACCCACCACCCTTGGGGTATTTACCTTTATCTAAGTACATCAATCAGGTCTCACTGGAAGCCATAGGAGGACCTGGCCAAAACCACGTACTGAATACAAAACACACAGCACTAGAGAAAATAGGAAAACACCAAAACAATATAAAGTTAGGTTAAACATAAAAGTGAATCTTTCTGACTATGAAAGCTGTAACATACAACATCAGTTTACCATAAAAAGCTGCTAAAATTAGTATAGACAACCACTCATCTACAAAAAAGCAATGGTATTGTAGGAAGTGGAAAAAAGGGAAGGGAAAGGAATTCCTCCTTTCCCTTAGAGTCCCTAATGTTGGGAATCTGTGACCGAAGTATCTCATCATCTACAATTAACACATACAAGACAAATATGCCCTTTGGGAATATGGCTATGTACCATTTAGCATAGGTTTGTCTCCCAGTTCAATTCAATTCAATTCAACAAACATTTATTAATGTTTCATTGATCAGTGTGAAAATAGCAGAATGAGGCCACACAAATAGCACAGAAAGGGAGGGAAGCAGAAAAAGAGTTGACACGACCTTCCGGAAATACTCAAACAAATATGAGTAGATTATGGTTACCTCTCATGCCTCCAGTGATTTTTAGAAAGGAAGAATTTCTGTTTAATTACAGCAATGATTTTAATAGCTGCCATTTATACAGTGGTTTCAAGTTTACAAAGCATGCTGTAGACATTATCTCTTTTGAGCTACACAATAATCTTTTAAAGAGTATAAGCATTATTTTACTGTATTGTCCCCATTTGCTGAGCTTCAAGGAGGTTAAGAAATTTGTCCAAAATCAAAACTGGGATTCAAACTCTGACCTCCTGATTCCTCTTTCTACTGCATCATAAACAGCTCCCCAGAACATGGCTCAAAACGCATCGTGATAGCAGCAATCCAAAAGAGAGTGAGTATTTATTTATGGACTTTTAATGGAACGCATGATACTTGTATACTGAGAAAATGGAATTCAAATGGATATGATGATATTCTATTTCTAGACATTTAAATTATAAAAACAATAGGGACATTTCATTTAGTGCTCATTCTCAGTTTTAGCATAGATCTAAGGGAACATTCAGGATTTGGTCATCAATTAGGATGAACTAAGGCAAGGCAGAAGGAACTCAGGCTCTTTGATAATAAAGGCCTCATAAGATATTGAGGGCCACTTCTAAAGTAGGGAGGGAGAACTCTCCCTCCAGGGCTATGAGACATCCTTGACCCCAACATACAGGCATTGTTTAGATAGACCTAAACTTTGGACTAGTAAAACCATTATGGGAATCTAAGTAATACAGAATGTCTTATAAATCAGTGCAGGTTTAAACTACTACAGCTCAAAATTGTACTGAGAACTTTGGGATATCTTATATCATCAAAGAAAAACTGTACTTTGTCTGACCTACTACTAAGTATTAGTTCTATGGCATAAGATCTCTGAGGATATTATTGGCAAGCTTCCTTGAGGGCGCCCGATAGACAGCTGCATTAAAGGGATTAATCAGGCCAGTCCCTTTATGAGGCAATGGTAGGATCCTGGACTTTTCATGAGTTGTGAACACCTGTGTTTGAATTCTGCCTCAGATACTTATTAGATGTATGGCCCTGGAAATGCCACTCTAATCTCTGTTATTTAATTCCTTCATTTATGAAAGAAGGGAATTAGACTTGATGTTCTTCAAGGTCTCTTGCATCTATGATCCTATGAAATTTATAAATTCTGACTGTCTACTCACATTTAACTGGGTTTTCATTTTTAAAAAATATTCCATTAATCCAGGTATAGACAGATGGCATTAGAAAGTATGACTGAAGCCACAGCAGATTTTGTGAACATAGACACTTTTGTTACATCATTCAAAGACATATCACTGATATTTGGGGTATACCACCCAAGGAAATATATATATATATATATATGTAAAGTATGTGTATGCATATATATATACACACATATGTGCATATGTGTGCATATATATATACAAATATATATATAGAGAGAGAGAGCGATACATACATACATACATACCATTTGTGTTTGTGTGTACACATGCATATTGGGTTAGAGCAGAGAAAGAAAGGAGGAGAAAATGGAGTGATCTTAAGTGTGAAGCCTTCTGACTTTGCCCACTGAAATATTTTAAAAGACATATTCTACCCAATTCTTGGTACATTGCTTTTCTTTCTCAATAAATTCTGAATTATGTCCAATGGTTTATTGAAAAATTCCTCCAAGTGGCTAAGTTTGCAGTATAACTCTGAAACACAGACTCAATGATAACCTTCATTTTTTTGTTCATAATTTTCATGGAGTTTTTACATCTAGGAGCTGTAAAAATATGAGATACCATTACAAATAGTTAATTTATGAAAGTTATTTGAGTGGCTATTTGTCAGTTTCTTTCTGCTCTCACCCAGGTTTGGGAATAAGCTAGGCACACCCACTGCCGTTTACATTTCACATATAGGGAAGAAATAGGAACACAAGGCATTTTTACTAAGAAATATTGTGATTAAAAAATAGTCATACAGCAAAAAACAGTTGCGAACACATAGTATCATTCATTGCTAATGAGTTAAAAGGATACCACAGTGAATTTATAAATCACTATACAGTATCTTGCAGTTTATTTAAATTCATTGTGCCTCATTATAACTGAGCTATGCACCTTTAGGTCTGAGTTGATTAGGAATGCTATAGCTCAGAATAGCTTTTAATTCAGAGAAACACGGCCTGACCTTTACCATAATCCTGTGTGAAACACACTATAGTTTAGACATTAATAATGATGCTACCTCTTTTTCATACTTGGTGAGATGCTACTTAAAAATTTGTATTATTAGTTAACAGGCCCAGGCCAATACATCAAAACCAAATTACCCTTCTGTGTATAACTACAGTACTTAATTCTGAGTTCTTCATCCCTCATAACTATTACCTACTCTTTAAAAATGCTAAAAACCAAAATGTAATAGTGTCATGTCACAGTAATAAGTCACAGGCACAAGCTAAGGATGCTACTTCTCATTCCCCAAGGACCACCACATGTGCTGCCGGGGACTCTCCGCACCATGATGTACGTTTTACAAGCAAAGACATTGCTCGTATTTGACCTTTGTCTTACCGCTTAAGTACTCCATTTCCTTAACCATCTTCTAGTAAGTCATTGAACACAAATAACCCTTACTCACAACTCATCTCCTTCTCAAGGGAAGCTCCAAATTCGAACCCCAAAAATGTGCACTAGCTTCTCTTCTGATTTGGATTCATCTCTGGTTCACTTTGGCACGAAGATAAATGACTTTCTGGAAGGCAAAGAAAATGATAGAGTTGGTTATTTCCGTAAAACTAAGAGTAGAGGAGGGGAAATTAACTTCAAGAAACTACAATGTGTCCATGTCCTTTTTGTTTCACAATGAACACAACTGTAGAGTGTGAAAGCCATGAATCATTGCCTCCACCAATTCCCAGGTTTACTCAATCAGAAAAAGAAAAAAAAATGCTAGTTGGAATATTTTAAAATAGTAAACAGATCACAAAAAAATCATAATAATCGACACAGGGTGGGACTGTTACATAATAACTCCATCTCCCCAAAAGGATTGTGAATTGTGGGGCTATAAATGTCATAGTCATAGACTATTAGAACTAGAATGGACCTTTGAGTGATTTAGTACAACCCAGTACCTAGAACATCCCCTCTCATTCAGGTTGCCCACCCAGAAAAGCTACCCCAGGTTCCCATAGGTCCACATCTGCTAAAATCATAGCTCAAAAGCCCTTGCTTGTAATTTTACTTTTATGGGTCACCCCGAGGGGACAATTCATCCAAACTAAAGGCATGTAATGAAAGTGTATGTATATATATGTATATATATATATATATATATATATATATATATATATATAATGTGTGTGTATGTATGTGTATGTATATGTATATATGTATATATGTGTGTACATATATATCAGAAAGACATTACTTCATAAGCCTATAATATACTCAAAGACAAATACACAAAGATACACACACACACATACACCCCATCAGTGAAAAGAATAACCACACACATACACACTCACCCCATCAGTGAAAAGAATGAATACATAGAGGGAACATGTATGGAGGAACAACTTATGTCAGTGAGATTATAGGCCACTAGTGTCTTCTGGCTTACTGAGTGTTGTTTTCTTCTAGATCTGTTCTTTGGAATTGCATTACAACTTTACACTGTTCCTGCTCCCTCCCCTACAATGTTTGTTTTCTCGAATCTCAGCTGCTTCCTACCTCTATATTGCCAACTACTTGACTTCCAGTGTAATCTTCAGCTGATATGCTATCTCGTCCCTATAGTAAAGAACTTGAGGGTCAAAGGCCTCAAAATGGAGATTTCAACCAGAGGCTACCAACAGTAGTAGCACCTGGAACTCCAACAAAAAAGGACCAACTCCCTCAGGAAAAAAAGTAACCCATGGAAGTGGTTATTTCAGTTCCACTCAATTCCACAAACATTTGTTAAATTACTATATTTTAGGGTTCCATGCCTCATGAGAAGGGAGAAACATAGTAGGGATAACTGAGATAACACTTTCTGCCCTCATTCAACTCACTATCTAACAAGGTTAAAATACACATATACAAAAATAACCACAATATAAAATGGAACAGTGGAAAAAGCCCTAGTTCTGTGTTCAAATCTCATCTGTGACATTTATTACAATTTGTGTGACTGAAATCCCAGGCCTCAGTATTCCATGTTTGTAAAATGAGGGGATTGGACTAGATCACTTCTGAGTCCTGTCGAGTTCTAGTTCTAAGCACTCAAGTGGATAGAAATGCATGAGAAAAGTACAAAGGACTAAAAGAGTTTTGAGGAGGAAAAAATTTCCCAGAAAGATACATGGAGGAAGTATCATTTGAAGGATGTCTTGAAGCATGGTTAAGATTTAAATAGGTAAAGGGCTAGTTTGTTCCAAGCATAGGGAAGAGTGAGGGAAAGCAGAGAAGTGGAAGAGGTCAGGACATGCATGTGAAATGGCACGTAGTCCAACATGACTGGAGAATAGGCTATGTGAATATCATTGCAACGTAAAATTAGAAAGAGAAGGGTACATGACTATGAAAAGCTTAGGAGTTGGAACACTGTTCAGAAGGCAGTAGGAAACCATTGAACTGAAGGACAATGTGATCAAATCCATGCATAATAAAGATTAACTTGAATTGGCAGTGGTATGAAGGAGGGGCAGCTAGGTAGAACAGTAGATAGAGCACTGGGTGGACAGTAGATAGAGCACAGGGCCTGGAGTCAAGAAGACTCATCTTCCTAAGTTCAATCCAGTCTCAGACACTTACTAGCTACATGACCCTAGGCAAGTCACTTAGCCCTGTTTGCCTCGGTTTCTTCATCTGTAAAATGAGCTGGAGAGGGAAATGGCAAACTACTCTAGGATCTTTGCCAAGAAAACCCCAAAAGGGGTCACAAAGAGTCAGACACAACTTAACAACAACAACAATGAAGGAGGTACGGCAGAAGAAAATAATGGAGAGGTAATATTGGCCAGGAGGTTATTGAAACGGTCTAAGTTTGTATTAATAAGAATCTCTACTATAAAGTTGATAGTGAGATTAGGAAGAAGAGGATAGAAACCATAAATATTTGTTAAATTGAGTTGATGGCTATAAGAAATTAGCATCCAGATAAAATTTCCAAATCTCAGTTTCCTCCCTCAGGAAAAAAAAAATTCTTATTCTGCCTGTTCAGTTAGTCAGCACAACTAGCAATAAGTTTTGATCCACTGATCCTTATTAATTTTTTGTTTGTATTTATTTTATTTTTAATTTATGAAATAAAATAAGCATTTCCATAACATCATATAATAAAATATGATTGCACATGAAACTGCAAATCTGTTATATACAACTTGCTATTCCTTTTAAATATATAATAAAGTTATCAGGTAAATTTATTTATTTTCCTTTTTTCCCATCCTCTCCCCACCCTAGAGATGGATACGATTAGACACAAATGTGTATATATATGTAAAATCTTTATTTTATATATATATATATATATATATATATATACATATATATTTCTATTTATCAGTTCTTTCTCTGGATGTAGATAGCATCTTCCTTCATATGTCTTTCATAGTTAATTGAATTTTTAAAAGCAAGTATCACCAAAATAAGATGGTTTGTTAAATGGTATATGAATTTTTTAAAGATTTGGAACATGTACCCCCTACAGTGACTTTTGCCACAATTCTGTCCCTACCATTAAATACCAGCCCTTAATCCTAAATTTCCTAGTTGAGTAACATGAAGGAAGTCAATTAACCTCTCAGATCCTCAGTTTTCTTATCCACAGATCAGCAGCAATCTTTTCGCTAGAGATACGACATGGCATTGTGGATGAACAGCTGGCCTCTGAACCAGGAAAACCTAAATTCAAGTCCTCCCTCTCCCAAATACGTACCAGCTCTGAGAGCCTGGACAGGTCAGTTAACTTCTTAGAACCCCAGACTTCTCTCTAAGATTATAAATTGTAGAGAGTGTGTTGATCTCTGTTGGTTCCTCCCTAGGCATTCACAATGAGACCATGAGTGGTCAAAGAGATGAAAGAAGGTCAAGGAGATGAGAAAGGAAAAAGAGAGAGCATAGATCAAGTGGACATATACAAGTAATGTATTTTCTCTTTCTTTATATCTCCACTGCTTAGCACGGTGCCTGGCATATAGTGCTTATTGACTAACTGAATATATGTATATGTGTGTACACAATTGTATGTATGCACACATGTATGTATGTAGGTAGGTATGTATTTATACAAATATGTGCATTTTGTGATATATATGTGTGTATACATAGACGTGTACGTAGATGTTGCATGTTTCTGTATATTTGTAAATGTATGTGTTATATAAACATACAAGCACATGTATTGTATACATGTATATACTCGTGTATATGTGCATATATACATACATCTGGCATATAAAATATATTTATAAATGCGTGTCCATGTGTATATACATACGTATATGTATATGCATGTGTTCATATATTCAGTCAGTTAATAAGCGTTTATCAAGTGCTATTTGCCAGATGTTATGCTAAACACTGGGGATGTGAAGAAAGGCAAAAGACAGTATACATGTGTATATATACATACATGTATACATATATATATACACAATTACATAGGTATAATATAATTGTGTATATACCTGTACATACATATATATGTGTATATATATTTTGCTATTACCTATCTCACAGGGTTAATATGAAGAAAGCACTTAGTAAATTATCAAACACTACAGAAATGTATGCTATCTCCTTTCTCCATTCCTGTAAATTCCTGTAACCAACTATGGAGAAAAAATAGAATCTAGATCCAAATGTTTCACACTACAAACATACCATTCTTGTTCTTAATCTACTGTGATTCTACATCATCTTTACTTTCATTAATTCTCTTGTCGACAGCCTCCCAAGCCTTGAGTGCTTGACCAATACAAATGGGCTAATAGAAAGGGTACTAGATTTTGAACCAGGGAGCCCAGGATTGATTCCTGATTCTATCATTTAACATCTGTGTAGCCCATGATGCCTCTGGGAAATGAGGATGTGCAGACTAAAGGGAAGGAATTGAATCATTTGGTTTGATATAATTTGAGGACAGAAGAATTGTGTGTCTTCAAGGGACCATTTTTCTGGGGTTTGTTTTGTCTTGTTTTATTATTCTTCTCCTACTGGAAGGATATCATTTCAGGAATCAAAGGAGGGGTATAGAAAAAGCTTAGTGGTAGAGTTCAAATGAGGAGACAGATAGCAAGGGAATGGAGGAGTGAGGAGGCATTAGAGGCTGGGGAACGTTGAGAGGTCTGACTGGGTGGACAGCATTCAGGGATCTGATTTCTCCAGTTGGGACCCCAAGGAGGGGTATGGCTGGAATAGACCAAGTTGATTCGAGGAATATTTTCCCTCAGAGATCTAAGAAAAATGGTGAAGTGGCTGACTTCCTTCCCCTTCTCTCTCTGCCCAAGATGATAGATATATATTCTATCATGTTTCTTTTTAAATTTATTTTGTAATTTCTGCTTCTTTAGTACCTTAACACCAGCTTAATATATATAAAATATAATAGATCATAGCTCCTTTTGATTTATATGTTTCATTGTTTGTAGAGAGAAGAAGCAATGGTATAGTGGATAGAGAGCCTGCCTCAGAGATGGGAGGACCTAGGTTCAAATCCTCTTTCTGACATACTGGCTTATCAGTACTAAATAAGTCACTTCAACTCTCAGTTCTCCAGGACATAGAAGGTACCAACTTGAACTGGTAGAGTTTTCTCATATAGGATTTATTTATATCAATGAAATCACAAGTCTAGTCCCTATCTTTACCCCCATTATTTGTGACTAAAAAAGCAGCAAAAGAGAGGGACAATGACTGCTCTTGGTTTACAGACAAAGCCAATCATCAATGAATCTGGATATGAATTGGGGTATTGACCCCAATATAGGAGAAAATGGCATTGATTTAGTATTTGTAGTAAATATCCGAAAGAAAGTAAAGCTTGATCTTGGGTGTTTGCCTTTAGACAAGAGCAAGTCAGTCTGTTAAAAGGTGATTACCTCATCAAAAAAAAAAAAAAAGGAAAGAAAGGCCAGAATTAATAGTGGATTACATTTCTTTCAACATTGCTTCTCCCCTTTTTACATTCACACACAAGAACTCTCTGGAGGGGTAGAGTCCCAAGGTAGCAATTAGAGAGTTAATCATACCTAATAGAAAAAAAATGTCTAGACCAGTAGTAAGGCCCCCATTCCTAGGGTGGGAGCCAGAGGAAGGAAGGAATACACTCCCTTTCATTTTCACTAACAAATCTTCACAAAAGACATACATGTGATTTTTGGTAAATCCACTTCTCTGTGCCTGTGTTTCTTAGTCTGTAAAAAGAAGAGATTGGACTAAATAATATCTAAAGTCTTTGCCAGTCTAAATGAATGAGAAGGAGGCACCATAGAGGGAAATGACGGAGGAGTGACTTGGGGAAGCCAGAGAAGATGAAGATGACAAATACATAAGTAACTGTAAACCAAGATAATTCTTAGTTTAATTCTTCAAGGATCCATGATTTCATTAATATGTGTCCGCCAATATGTCACAGCCCTTTTTTTGTTTGTTTGGGTTTTTCTTTTGTTTTTTTTTGGCGAGGCAATAGGGGTTAAGTGACTTGCCCAGGGTCACACAGCTAGTGCTCAAGTGACACACAGGGTCACACACACAATGTCAACTGTCTATTCTGAGGCTGGATTTGAACTCAGGATTTGGACTCCTGACTCCAGAGCTCTATCATTAATAATCTATCAGGGCTCCTGACTCCTGTGCTCTATTCACTGCACCACCTATCTGTCCAGTGTTACAGCTCTTTTGCAGCTTATAAAACATCTATATGATCTCCTGTTGCTAAAAAACAGTTGGTGGCCAACCTAACAATGAGACAGATGGAATAGTAATAGAGATGCATGAAATATGGGAATTTCTTTGAATCTACTATCACAGATTTCTCACCTTCATATCTCCAGGGTTCTCTCTACTTGATTTCTCTACTTGATCATTTCTTAGACATTTCCTCAGTATTCACTGAGGCTCCTCTCCTCCTGGGTTTTGACACAGTTAAACTGAAAAAAAAATTACCAAAAATGACATTTGACACAGTCCAAACTATTTGTACTCCTTTTCTGGGAGTAAGAGCAAAGCAAGTGTGCCTTGCCCCACTAGGAAGGCCTATCTAGTGACTGGCTACCAAGTCTCATTCATGGAAGTATTCCAACACAGCCTCAGTGATTCTGATTGATGACCTAGGATGAACTGTTCTTTAATTATTAAACATTTATGGAGTGTTTTATAATGGCAAAGTACTTTAAAAACATCGTATAAATTATTTGGTTCCACAAAATGAAAATGGATTTTGATATTTCCTTTTATCAGATGGAGGCCTCAAGTAGAAAGGGTATTTCCTGGATTCATGCATCTAGTTGGAGTCAGAGCTCTAACCAAGACGAGTGAAGTGCCTACATGCCCACCTTGCCCTGTTCAAGTCTCCTGAGACTTGGCACCTGGGGTGCCAGTTCTATACCGTGTTCATTCTCTCTGACCTCTGCCATGATTTCCTTCATAACTGAAAGTAATCAAGAGAAGAGAGGTAGTGATGCCCAACCTCTAAAATAGAAACAGAAAGGACAAAATTGTTTCTATCAGTGCCGGGAACAACAGACTGTCCTAGAAACAGACTTTGGACCAAGTAGGGTTTATTGAGTTCACCAGCAGAGAAGTTTCACCAGAGGAAGCAAAGACTCCCTAAACAAACAATACATAAGGTTTATATAGGTTTCAGGGTAGGGGGATTGGGCAAAACTGATTTGACAAGGTCCCTGCTGCTGGGACTGCTGATACCCAGTATCAGGGTTAGGAGTTTCTATCAGAATGGAGTTAACAGGATGCAGGGGGCTAGGCTATTTCTCAAAACAGGTTGCATAACAGGGTATGATGGCAAGTCCTATTTTGAGTTACTTGCATTGCAAGCATTAATGGGTGGATACAAACGTATATGTATAAAGAAAATGGAGACATTCTCATTTTTAGTAGCTCTGGATTCACACCCTCATTCTGGCAAGAAACAGGATCACCTGATTACCTATATATCCTGAACTCAGAAACGGGAAGTAACATTTGGGGAAATTCTTCAAAAAAATATCAAGTGGTCACTTCAAATCATCGTACTGGGATGACTTCATTCACATTCTCTGTTTATTATGTTCCTGTTACAATTACTCATATACCTGATATCATTTATCAACATTTGTTGGTTGACTGAGTTACACATAAATTCTATTTTTTTCAACTCCACCAAAGTCCTCCTCCTAAAATTCGTCACAGTGTGGAAGTGATGGCTTGAGTCATGCATAAATTGGATTGGTCCTCTTCAAAAATGGACAAACAACAACATGGTGTAGAGGGGACTCTGTATTCTCCAAGGCCATGCCAGCAGACCAAGAGCTTTATTTAGTGGAAAGCTTTCAAGGACAAGTCCATGGAAGGATAATGTACTAATATCTGTGGAACAGTCCACCTAAGTTCAGGGAGTTTCATCATCATATAATGAGCAAGGGAGGAAAGCAAATAATAAAGATTGTCCCTCAAAGTGTAAAGAGAGTTTCATTCTTCATCAGTTGATTAACCAAAGAACATGAATAAGTACAGATATAACACAATTAATGTATTATAGTCAAACTTCACCATAATGAAACCCTGCCATGAGGTGACCTAGCTGATTGTGGTTTCATAACATTGCTTCCCTGAAATGCTATTCTCTCTAATATTTTTGCTGAACTGATTAATGATGTTAAGGAAAGTGTGTTTAGACCAGTCAGAATGTCCAGGTTTAAGTCAGGAATAGACACATTAATAGGGGAGTCAAAAGAGTAAGAAAGCACAAAATGCACTTGATAACTAAAAACCGAGGTTTGATAAGTGAGTTTACTAGAGTCAAATCACAAGAGTAGGTCCCTGGAGGCTGAGTTTTCCCAACTAGCCATAGGAGACATGGGCCACAAAGGCCATGAAATGTTTTGATACTAGGGCTGTTCTTTAATTTACAGATTCATCAAATATGTGTCCAATAATTTAGTGTATATACATATATATATATATATGTAATATAACACCTATAAAATATATGTATATAATATATAATATTATATATATATATATATATATATATATATATCCCAAATGGGGTCATGAAGAGTCAGACATGGATGAAATGAGTCAACAACAACAACAAATATATCAGTCAATGTCAGAGCTTTCTGGATTAAACTATTTAGTTCTCAAGGGCAGAGACCAACATATCACAACAACTTGTATTGTACAACTGGGCCATCCATAGGTGGCTTGGATAAAACAGACACCATTCAGCAATTACTCTGTAGTGAAAAAAAATTTAATTTAAAGACAAAATTTCCAAAAATAAATGAACTCACTATGAAAACAAAAGATGCCATGCAGAAGCCTAGATGGTGAGTCAAATATGTATTTCCTCAAGCACCAGAGCAAAGTGAATTAAAATCTACTCAAATGATATAATTCATTCCAAGGTATAGCAAAGTAATTTTTTTTAAAAAAGCAGATCCATTAACTCACCATACATTTTTATTTATGTAAACCTATAATTTAATAGTATAGGGAGCTCCTGGTGTGGGTACTTGTACTTGAGGAAGTGACCATGTCAGCCCTCCATTCAATAAACTCCACATTCTCCCTATCACCTCCAAATCAAATACAAAATCCTGTCTTTGGCATTCGAAGCCCTTTATAACCTGGCTCCTTCTTTGTATATCTTATTCTCCTCCAAGTACACTATGAACCAGTGTCATTGACCTTGTTACTGTTCCTTAAACAAGACAATCCAACTCCTGTCTCTGAGTATTTTCAAATTTTGCATTCTCTAAGAGGCCTTTCCTATTCCCTCAAACTGCCAATTCTTTCTTCTCTTAGATTAATTTTCATCTACTCTGCATAGATCTTTTTGTACCTAGTTATTTATAGTTTTCTACCCTATCAGAATGTATGTTCCTTAAGGTTAAGGACTATCTTTGCCATTCTTTGTATCCCCAGAACTTAATACTTTGCCTGAAATGTAATAAGCCTTTAATAAATGCTTGTCTGCTCAATAACTGATAATCTAGCATAATTCTAAATCATTTTCAGGGACATTTGGCCGTGTCTCATCAAAGACCTAGTCCTCTCTCTCCTGGTGAGACTGCTAGAAGAAAATCCTTAGGGTGGTTATTAAGGCCAGTTATACACTTTGAATGAAGCTTGACTTCTTCACCAATGGAGTAGACAGTATTTGGGACTAGTTCTTCCTAGAACCAACCCCCACAGAGTTTGCTGGTACTATAGCAACTATTTCCCAAAGAATGAAGTCCACTGACTTCTCTTCCTATTCATAAAGTCCATGCCTGCTAAAGGACCACTATTTTTAGTCTTAGGAAAGCTTTGATACTCAGCTCATTTGCAAAAATGAGATAATAGCTCCTGATTTCAATAAATGTTCACATCTTTCTTGGTTGAGTTTGCAATATTACCTCCCCTTTTGGGAATGGTTCCTTCCCAAAAGAGACTGGCTTACAGGATCCTACCATTATGATTTCATAATATATAACAATAACATGATTCAACTCAAAATACATTTTTCTTTTAACAAATCCTCTACATCAATCAGCACAAATAAAATTTTGCAGCCACTTATAATGAAATGCTACAATTGATATGTTTATTTTAAAATATTCAAAATTATGAAAGAAAATCAGCAATTTGGTATAGTAGAAAAAGCCCTGAATTTCCATTCAGAGGACCTGTGTTCAGACTTTTACTCAGGTACTTACACACAGCTGTATGATCTTGAGCAATTCCTTTAACCACTCTGGGCCTCAGTTTTATAATCCTTAAAATGAGGGGAGTTGGATTAGATTATTGTTAATGTTCTTTCCAGCTCTACACTTATGAATAAAGTTAGTTTATGTATTCATTCTTCTATTCTGTCCCCCACTCCACCAAACCCCTTTAATTGGAGCTGTTAAAAAATCAAATGGTCTACCTATTGAGGCAGGAAATTCCTAGTTAGTGGAAATGTTCTAGCTGTGGTTAGGTAGCTATCAGGAATGTTACTCAATTAAATTCAATTCAACTCAAATCTACAATGGTTGAAAAGTTGGAACAGATTACCTTCCCTCTTTAGGATTACAGAATTATATTCATAATAATAGGTTTCATCACTGCATATTCTAATTTTCTCCTTTTTTAATGTTTTATTATGGTGTTAAGTAGAGGGAATCTGGCATGATGGACTAAATGCTGGCCTAGGAATCTGTCAATGGCATTTATTAAATACCTACTATGTGTCAGGTTTAAACTCCCACTATGTGCTAAATTCTGGGGTTACAAAGAAAGACAGAAATATAATAGACCCTGCTCTAAAGGAGCTAAAAGTCTAATGGGAAAGACAATAAGCAAACAACTATATACAAATGATAGAA
>NW_020954552.1:3808758-3826369 GCF_900497805.2 Vombatus ursinus
TAGATAGATAGATAGATAGATAGATAGATAGATAGATAGATAGATAGATAGATAGAAGTTGTGAGTAATCTCAGAGGGAAGGCCCTATGATTAAGGTATACTTTGAGAGGCTTCTTGTAGACAGTTGGATATTACTTGAGACTTGAAGAAAGCCAGAGAAGATAGAAGGCAGATATGAGGAGGGAGAGTTTTCCAAGAATGGGAGACACCCAGCAAAAATGCTTGGGGGTAGTAGATAGATGTTCTGTTTCAGGAATGACTAGGGAGCTTCTGAGGGTAGCTAGGTCACACAGTGGTCAGAGGGTGGGCCCTAGAGTCAAGAGTTACCTGAGTTCAAATCTGGCCTCAGATACTTACAAGCTATGTGACCTTGGGCAAGTAGATTACTCTGTTTGCCTCAGTTCCTCATCTGTAAAATGAGCTGGAGAAGGAAATGGCAAACCACTCCAGTATCTTTGTGAAGAAAAACCCAAATGGCACCACAGTCAATCACAACTGAAATGACTTCACAATAACAACAAAGGAAGCCATTAGATCAAAGACTTAGGACAACCTGCCTTCAGTTTCCACATCTGTCCCTCAATGTCCTGACAAGGACAATGACAAGGAACATGCCTGGAGGCAACAATATGAAATATCAAATAATTACTGATCTAAATACTGGGAAGGGTAAGAAGGGGCTAGGTTATGAAGGGCTTTGAATGCATAACAGAGGATTTTATATTTGATCCTCGGGGTGATAGGAAGATAGTAGAGTTTATTGAATGGGAGTTGGGCGTAGGGAGGGTGGTATGGTCAGATTTGCACTTTAGGAGGTTCTGAATTGAAATAGCCAGTACAAAGACACAAGAACAAGAGATGGAGTGTCATGTTAGAGGAAAGGCAAGTAGGCCAATGTGACCAATTATAGAACGCATGGAGAGGAATAAAGTATAAGAATGTGAAGGTAGAAATGATCCAAGTTATGCAAAGCTTTAAATGACAAGTATATGATATGGAGGCAATAGGGTGCCCCTGGAGCTCATTTAGTGGGAAGGAAAAGTGGAGTGGCATGGTCAGAGACCTATACTTTTTAAAAATCCTTTGATGGCTAAATGAAAGATGGACTGGAATGGGAAGAAATGTTAGACAGAGAAACCATTGAGAAGATAATAGCAATAGTTCAGGTGACAGGAATTGAGGTCCTGAACTAAGGTGGTGGCTAGTGTGAGTAAAGAGAAAGGGAAGTATATAAAAGATGTTGTGAAGGTAGAAATGACAAGATTTGACAATGGATTGGATATGTGGGGTGAGTTTGAGTGAGGGGATGAGAATAACATTTTGAGATTTTGAATCTGGATAATTGGAAGGAGAGTGGTTCTCTCGATAGTAATAGAATATGCAGAAGAGGGGAAGGCTTGGCTAGAATAATTAGCTCTGTTTTAGATATGTTGACTATGTGATACCTATGAGATAGCTGGTTAGAGATTTCCAAAAGGCAGTGATGATGCTTACAGTTCAGGAGAAAGACTAGACTTAGATATATAGGTCTGAGAATCATTTGCAAAGGGATGATAATTCAACCTGCTGGAGTTTAATCACCAAAAAGAGGAGGATATAGGATGAAGCCTTCAGGAATACCTAAGGCTATTAGATAAGGCATAGATGAAAAGCCAGCAAAGAAGACTGGGAATTCCTTAGAGAGATAAGAGAAGCAGCAGGAAGCTGAGTCACAAAAACCCAAAGAGGAGAAAATATCCAGAAAGAAAAGCTAATCAATAAATCAATCAATCAGTAAGTATATATTGAGCACTTACTGTGTTCTGGACACTGTGGTAAGTACTGGGGATTCAAAGAAAGTAAAAACATGCTCCCTGCCTTCAATGAACTTACATTTTAATGGGGAAGACAATAAGCACAACTATGTACATACAAGATGTGTACTGTAAATGGGAAGTAGTTTCAGAGAGAAGACACTGAGGGCAGGGGACTAGGCAGAAAAGGCCTCTTGAAGAAAATGAGATTTGACCTCTCACTAAAATATTGATATCCATTGACAAATTGATCCCAACCATATACAACAAAGAGATCAAAGACAAAAGGACAATGCCATATTTACAAAAATATTCATAATGGCACATGTTTTGTGATAGAGAAAATGGAAGCAAAGTATATCCCCATCAATAGTGGAATAGTTGAACCAATCGTGGTATATTAACATAATGTAATATTGTTACATCATAAGAAACACTATGAGGAACTCAGAGAAACATGAGAAGACTAATATGAACTGTTATAGAGCAAAGACAACAGAACCAGGAGAAAAAGATACAAAATAACTATGGTAGTGTATATAAAAACAACACTGAAGCATTTAAACTCTTATTAGTTACAATGACCAGAAGAAAGTTGATGAAACATATTTCCCTCTCTTCTATCAATTAATCAGTCAATAAACATGTACTGTGTCTACTATGTACCAAGCATTGTGTTAAGAGTAAAAAACAGTCCCTGCCCTCAAGGAGTTTACAATCTAATGGAAAGAGAGATGGGAAACTACATGTACAGAATGTTGTCTATACTCTAATGCAAGGTCTATTTGTTGGACTCTCCTGCTTAACTTTTTCTGTACTACAAAGGAGGGTTCAGCATCTGTTTAAGCTAGGAGGGTTGAGGAGGGAACTAGAGTACTGATAAATCACTGCAGTATAAAAAACAAAAGAAATTAATAAAATGGTTAATAGGGTCTAATACTAGCAGCTAACTTCCTAGGGTTGTTGTGAAGCCCTCAAGAGGTAATATTTATAAAGCACTTTGCAAATCATAAAGGGGCATATAAATGTGGAATATTATTGTTATCATTATTACAAATATTTAAAATAAATATAATAAAGAAAGAGAATGGTGATAGGGCTTACTAGTAGCTATTGGAGCCAAGAAGATAAAAGGGGAAAAAAAGTGAGAATATAAGGAGCCAGTCAGAAAAGCAGACACCATGGATGTGTAGGAATTCATTTGTATGTCTACATTCTACATGGTTTAAAAATACAAATAATCAGACCCATATGCTTGTTGGGGTGCACACATTTTATGCCCTGGGAATCTTGAGCAAAATATAACCTGCCATGGAAGTCACAACCACAATTTCTTTGTCTAGAGAAATGTGAAAAATGCTTGATTCAGTCCTTAGTTCCATCCTTCAGCCCAGTATAAAGAAGAGAAAATATTTTCCAGATGGAATGGTTGGGGCAAAGTAAGTCACACTGCAAAACAGAACATCCGACTGATGTATTCCATCTCCGAGCTGAGCTCAAAATATGGAATATTTCATCTTTTCAAATTGGCAGACTCATATCCTGCCAGTGATGATTGAGTGAGTTGAGAAGTGATCCATTGGCCTTTTATACTTCTCTTAGACAGATGGCTTTTTGCCTACCCCCAACTAACTCAATTCAATCAGGATGATAGGGTAGGAGCAGAGACATTGTGACTTGCAGGACTGCACAGTTAGCATGTGATGTAGTACAAAGTAGGCTGACTCTGGAGCAGGGGTGTGCTGGAGTTAGTTATCTTTAACTAATGAGAGCCGATTGTTAAATTTTCAGTGTGAGCATTTACAATTCAGAAATCAACAAAAGGTACAAATCATGGCTTGATTTGTTTTCTTGGATGTCTAGACTTAAGAAAGTGATGGACAAAATTTTAATAATGCATATTAAACTTAAAAGTGTCCTGCTCACATTTTTTTTTCATAAAGCTAGTTGTTCAACATTTACCAGCACATCCCTGCTCTGGAGTCAAAGGGTCTGATTTTGGATTCTGGTTCTGCTATTTACTACCTATGGGACCCTCATAAAGTCACTTTCAAAGAACCTAGAACTTCAGAGATGGAAGGAACTTTCTCAGTTCTGCTTGTACCTAAATAAGAATGAGCACCTTGTTCCTCTCATGTATTCTCTTCTCCAGGTTGGTAAACATCCATTTCCATCAGCTAATTATCAGATGAAATCAACCTGAGACCCTTCACCTTAGGATGTCCTTCAGCTTATCAATACCCTCTATAAAATATCTTGACCAGAACTGAGCATCAGACCTGGGTCTGATAGGGTCTGACCTGGGCAGAGTGTCATGGGACGATCATCTCCCAGGCACTAAGTCCCTCAATTCAGCCAAAGATCCTAAAGTTTTGGAGGTTGCTATATCCCACTATTAATTCATATTGAGCTTGAAATCACCAAAAATCCTCAGATCTGCTTCTGGCAAACCACTCTGCAGCCACACCTTCCCCATCTTTTACTTGTGAAGTTGTTCTCTGTTGTTGTTTCTCAAACCCACATGTAAAATTTGACATTTACCCCCTTTAAATTCTATCTTGTTAGGTTGGCCCAAGTAATAACCTGCCGTGATCTTTATGAATCCTGACTCAATCTTCCAAATGTATTCACTTCTTTCCCCACACACAATATAAAATCTTCAAGTTGCATATGCATGCTATATATGCTTTTAGCTAAGTTACTGATAAAACTGTTGAGTAGCAGAAGACCAAGCACAGATCTCTGGATAAGTGTCATGTTTCTCAAGGAGGCCCTCCTGGTTGATGCCAGATTAAGTCTTCCTTTCAATTATAGCAGGGCTGAGTTCCAATGCTCCTCCCTGGCATTGATGCCTAAAACAACAGGACTCCCAGATTTTGTATAGCTCTCTCTCCTGGCCTTTTGGAAACCATAAGAATTTCAAAGTGTTTCATAGTTTTTTAACTTGCTTCTCCTAAAACGAAACAACAGCTTCAAAGCAAAGAATTGAGGCCACATTTATGGGACTACATGTTACTTTAAATAGGTATGGTTGAGGCCTTTTCCTTCACAGTATAATCTCTTACCAGAATGCCCTCTGCTATTCTTATGTAGAAAATGGTGATATGTAGGCTAGGCTAGATAATAGCATAGTTAGGTGGAATTGAGACTGAGCAAATGACTGGACAGAGAATAGTCATCAATACATCCACACTCTGGGAGTCCTGTTGTTTTAAGTCAGCCTACTTTGTACTACATCACATGCTAACTGTGCAGTCCTGCAAGTCACAATGTCTCTGCTCCTACCCTATAATCCTGATTAAATTGGTTTGGTTGGGGGTAGGCAAAAAGCCATTTGTCTAAGAGAAGTATAAAAGGCCAATGGATCACTTCTCAACTCACTCGATCATCACTGGCAGGATATGAGTCTGCCAATTTGAAAGATGAAATATTCCATATTTTGAGCTCAGCTTGGAGATGGAATACATCAGTCGGATGTTCTGTTTTGCAATGTGACTTACTTTGCCCCAATGCCAGGGAGGAGCACTGGGACTCAACCCTGCTATAATTGAGAGGAAGACTAATCTGGCAGCAACCAGGAGGGCCACCTTGAGAAACATGTAGTGACAATGGGATGCTGGGAGCCCAACAGTATGGTGAAACAGGCCCAACATACAAGGACTCTAGGGGTAAGGCTAGGCAAAGAAGTAGTGCCATGTGTAGGCCAGCAGAAGAACATATCTTTGCCTGTAAAAAGTAAGCTCTCCTCAATGTAGCTGTACTGAGGCAAAGCCTCAGCAGAGCCATCTTAGTTACAGCTCTGCTTCCTTACCTTCTGGTTCAGTTACTTCTATCAAGCATTATTGTCTTATCCAGTTCCAAGATAATTTTCCTTGCCGGAGAAAATAGTGAATGTTGGACAGCTCCACCTTTTTTCCATTATGCATTAACATTGATCCCATTTGTAGCATTTATCTTTTTTTCAAGTTCTACTTTTTCCTGCAATTAAAAAAAACAGTAATCTTTTGGTTGTTTTTAGTATTCTTCATCAGACTCAGCTCACTCTGAGCCTTATGGCTGCTGTCATAATCCTTTTGCATTGCTCTATCCATTCTCTGCCACCTGCCTTTGCTTCCATCTTCTGCACAAGTCTTTTAAAATCCCAAGTTGGTAGGTGAGTTCCCTGTGCATTCACCTTAGTCTCTTTCAACTACTCTCCCCCTTTCTTCTCATTAGAATAATTGTTTCTCTTTGTTTCTTCAGGATTTCATCCTTGTGAGTCTCCTGTTCTTCCTTGTATAATTTCCTTATCTAGCTTACCTGTCAGACTCCTTTCTTATTAAAAATGCTGAGACAGCCACTTCCCTCCAAAGTTCCCAATCATTACTTCAATTGCTTCTCTCTTGATGAGAATCAGGCCCAAAATTGAAGTACCCTCATTTTATATCCACCATCTTTTGATGGATAAAAGTATCATCAAGAGAAGCCAAGAACTTACCAGGGTCTCTGCTTTTGGAATTAAGACAATTCCAACCAGTAAAAACAATTGCATTCCCTTATTAGTAGGAAATACTGGTATTTTCTCCTTCTGTCCAGGTGGTCTACAACACTGATGTCAAACTCAAAAAGAAATGGGGGCTACTCAGTGTACATGAGGATCCCTATGGGTGTATATTAATTTAGAAAACCACATATTAAAATTATCTGTTCAATAGTATTTGTATTTATTTTCTTAAATAGTTCCCATTTACATCTTAATCTGGTTCAGGCAGCCCTCAGAAGTATGGTAGGGTACATGCAATACATGTTGTTGACCTCAGGTCTATAAAATATTCCAATAATAATATTTCTGTTTCTATCTTTTGAACTTCAATCCCAAATGTTCATCTCCACAATTTTTTCAATTTTTAAAAATTCTTCCCATATAAATATCTTCTTAATATTATCTATCATCTGACCCCAGCCCATTTTTCTCTAATCTGCTCTTTTTGCATAAGATGCATCTTTTCAGATCCACATTCCAGTCATGGATCCCATTCTATCATCTTAGTGATAGCCATTTGGCCAAATTTGTCTTCTTGTATTAGGCTCTCTAGTTTTACCTTGCTTATTAAACTTTATTTCTTTATTTATGCATATACACCTGAATTCAGGGTTTTTATTGATGGACCTTTTCTTGGACTTTGTTTTCTGTGAATTTTTGGCATTCTACACTTCTGTTCATCTTCCTACATTGTCCGTCTTTTCTATAGTATCCATCTCACTGTTGAGATATAGGCACTTCTCTGTCCCAGTGGATAGAACACTGGGCTTGGAATCAAGAAGACCTGAATTCAAATGTGGTCTCAGATACTTACTGGCTGTATAACGCTTGGCAAACCTCCATTTGCCCACTTTCTCACACGTAAAATGGAGATAATAATAGCACCTACCTCCCAGAATTATTGTGAGGATCAAATGAAATAATATTTGTAAAAGCACTTAGCACAGTGCCTGGCACACAGAAGGTGCTGTGTAAATGCTTATTCCTTTTCCTTCCACTTCCTTTTCAATTTAAAGGTCTTTTGGTTGGATCTCTGTCCTAGGCAAACACATTCTGCCTTTCCTTTTTAGGTGCTCTGTATAAATGACCATCATTTCTGTATTTTAAACCATTCTGCTGAGATCCAAACCTCATTCTCAGGCACTGTATTCTAAACCAATTCTTCACTTTTGGGATCAAGGGATCATAAATTTAGATCAGAAAGAAAAGATCAATTAGTCTAATCCTCTCATTCTACACACAAGGAAACTGAAAGAGGGGAAAAGGGAGGACTTGACTTACCATAGGTTGCTTGCCCAGGCAGCAGACAGAAGAGCTGGGATTGACACCCAAGTCCTCGAGCTACAACTCCCATGATCCTTCCACTACACCATGCTGTTCTAGTTAATATCCTAGGGCCTCATCTTACTCATCTGTAAAACAGAATCGGACCAATTGTGTGTATCAGGTGGGTTTTAACCTGGGGGTTTGTGAACTTTTTAGAAATATTTATATAACTTTTTCAATATAATTGGTTTCCTTGTATTCCCGTGTATTTTGTTGTATGCATTGAAAAGCAGTACTTTGAGAAAGGGGTCTAAAGGCTTCAAAGACCAACAAAAGAATCCATGACACAAAAAAGTTGAAGAGCCCCTGGACTATCAAATCTGTGTTTACATTCTTATGTTAACCTGTTTCTTTAACTTCAAGTCCAGTACGCTTTTTTGTTATAGTGAGTTGCCTCTCAGAGTAGGGAGGATTGATCTTGATTGTTTAAGGTCAATCAATCCAGTAAGTTTTCTCAGCCAGTTTAAGAGGAAACAGTTTTATCTACTATTTGAAAAATTATTATTTCAGATATCCTGATTGAAATTTTTTCCCTAGGAAATATATCCAAAGGTGAATGAAGAAGTTAAATCACTCTTAGCAATTCAGTAGGAGAAATTTTGATCAATCATTTAACACTGGGTTTTGTAATATTTCTTACTGTACTAGTACCAAGTACTAGAATTATAATTTTATCCTCATTGGCTCCCTCTTCCACTTCCAGCTAAGAATTCTGGCTCCCTCACCCCCCCTGACTTGGGACCTTGCTTCATTTTTACTATATTTTAATTTTTTTTTTCAATCTGCCTCCAGAAAAATGTCTTGCGTTGCCTAAGATAACACAATTCCTGGGAAAGCATTGTCTCCTAAGTTATGGAGTGAACATTCATTATTTAGTGAACATACCTATCTGGACACAATCAAGAAATAAGTAATTCTCATCTGCATTAGGAAACATCTTAGAGAAAAAAAAAGACAGCAACCAATCAAATCCAATGCTCTCAGTGTTGGGGTCGTTCTTCTTACTTCTTTTACAAAGTGGCTTCTAAATCCAAAATTTTTGAATTTTAAAACTTTTATAAAATGGACATTGGATTTCTTAAGTTAGAATGTGGCTTTTCAATCTATTTTTTTCTTAAAGTAATAATTGTTTTTAATAAACCCCCGGAAAGCAGGCACCACGACACAAAAAAATAAGTTGCCTAAGAAGTATCTTCTATAGTCTCTTTTTAAATTGTTTCAAATATAAGTTAGGCATTTACTTTTATTTTTTATCATGCATTTAAAAACCATCAAGAATCTTTTTCTCCCTGGAAGGAAACTACTGGAACAAAAAAAAAAGGTCTACTTCCTCCTCTTATGAAAGCAATTTATTTACTGACCATTATTCATTTACTGTTCATTTCCTGACCAATGATATTCTGAAATTCCAGGTTGATTTATTTTAGTTAATTGAAAATGTTTAATATTAAAAATAATTTATGTAGACCACTTCCAGAAATGCTAGGTTTCAAATGTATTAGTTTTTATCCTTGGATTTTCTGTCTCCCCTAGGTTTTTTCCTAGGAAAAGTTCACCCAATAAAATTAGACTAAGCCATAACTTTATTATTCTGATTTCAAATTATGATGAGAATAAGTGTTGCTAGATTTTCACTTTTACATTGTGTAACTGGGGGAAACTGTGAGTCTATCACAGATTAGAGATAAAAGAAGGGGAGTTCAGATAGTGAGAAAGTAGTAGCAATGAAAAGGAAGATTGAGATAAATCTGTATTGTTGTCCTGCTTTGGGCATCAAAATATTGGAGTACTCTATTAATAGAGACTTGTCCATCTCACCTGATAAACTAGTTAGCTATTAAGCAATGGAACCCTGAAGACCAACAGAGAGCTAAAGACAGAAAAACAATATCGACATTCCTCCTCTCTTAAATCATCAAGCTATGTCCAAAGTACAACTTCCAGTGAAGGGCCTCAACTAGGGGATCCCTCATCCTCTGGACTATAAGTAAATATGGATCTGCATGCATCTTTGGGACTAATAGTAGCTCCTTTTAGCAATTCTATATTTCTTTATTTTACTTATTTTGGGGTTTTTGTTGGTGAGGCAATTGGGGTTAAGTGACTTGCCCAGAGTCACACAGCTAATAAGTGTCATGTGTCTGATGCTGTATTAAAACTCAGGTCCTCCTGACTTCAGGGCCAGTGCTCTATACACTGAGCCACCTAGCTGCCCCTACATTACCTTATTTTAGTCAAAAGTTTCCTATGTAATTGGTATACTAAGATCCCTCCTGAATAGCCCTCCAGAAAGAAAATAATAATAACAACAACAACAACAATAATAATAATCTCTCCAGACCTTTAGGGAGTTAATCCATTCACCTATGGAACTCACACTGGAGGATAAAATGTCTTGACTAAAACACATTCAGGTTTACACTGGGTCTCAGCAGCCACATTGCCTTCTGACCTTTCATCCCAATTTCTACCTCTTGGTCTTGGCTTCTTGGCTGCCACACTGCTACAATACTACCATTGTTCCTGGAAAGGACGTAATGATTGACTTCCCTATGAATCAACTCATCATCACTATGACTCTCCAGACATTCCCTTTGTAGATACAATTCATGTATCCACCCTAGATGTACTAGAATATTTTGCCACATCTTCATATCCACCCACTTGAAACAGCCACTGCTTTCAGGCCAGATACTAGATCTCCCACTTTGGGTAAATTAACCCACTAATCTTTGGAAATCTGCCCTAGGTCTAAACTTGACTGGCTCTGACAGTGAAGCTGAC
Source organism: Vombatus ursinus (assembly GCF_900497805.2). Taxonomy (NCBI): domain Eukaryota; kingdom Metazoa; phylum Chordata; class Mammalia; order Diprotodontia; family Vombatidae; genus Vombatus; species Vombatus ursinus. The sequence goes on from NW_020954552.1 coordinate 3,819,184, forward strand.
CCAAAACCAAACTTCACATTCATCCAACCAGGACTCCAGAGAATATCTGATCTTCTGCCCTACCATTGATTCCTCACCACCACCCTCATCTCCCCTTTCCACTCCTTGCTCTGGGAATGGGAGAAGAGTAAGCATTCAGCTGTCAATGTGATCATCCTAAAGTTCAGGTTGGACCACATCACCATCCTATTCAAAAACACATTGATCACTGAGAGAATCAAATATAAAATCCTCTGTTTGGCATTCAAAGCCCTTTATAACCTGCCCTTTCCCCTCACTGTTCTAGTTTTCTTACACCTTACATCCCCCATTCCCATATACTCTACAATACAGTGACACTGGCCTTCTCATTACTCCTTGAAAAAAAAGACATTACATATCCTAACTCTGGACATTTTCACTGGCTGTGTCCCATGCCTGGAATTCTATCCTTCCTCAACTCCATCTCCTGGCTTCTCTGACTTTCTTCAAATCCCAGCTTAAATCCCACCTTCTACATGAAACCTTTCTTGATTCTCCTTAATTCTAATGCCTTCCCATTGTTGATGGGCAGCTAAGTGGCACAGTGGATAGAGCACTGGATCTGGAGTCAGGAAGACCTGAGTTCAAATTCAGCCTCAGACACTTACTAGCTGTGTGACCCTGGGCAAGTCACTTAACCCTCTTTGCCTTAGTTTCCTCATCTGTAAAATGAGCTGGAGAACGAAATGACAAACCACTCCAGCATCTTTGCCAACAAAAACCCAAATGGGGTCATGAAGAGTCAGACACAACTGAAAAGACTGAACAACAAAATATTGCCAATAAAACCCCAAACAGGGTCATGAAGAGTTGGATGTGACTGAAATGACTGAGCAACAACCCACTGTCTATTGTTTCCAATTCATCATATATGTAGCTTGTTTGCACACAACTGTTTGCATATTATGTCCCCCATTAGACCATATGCTCCATGAAATCAGAGACTGTCTTTTGCCTCTCTTTGTATATGCAGCCCTTAACACATTGCCTGGCACATATTAAGAGCTTAATAAATTTTTATAGTCTGATTGACTGCCACTGTTTTTGAAAAAGGTGTGACAACCAACTGCCCACAGGTTCTACTCACTCACCATATTAATCCCCAGAAAAAAAAACTCCCTTCCCTGGCTACCTGGCCCTATACATGTTGCCCCATTCTATTAAAATTTAAGCTCATTGAGAGGGAACTTTTCATTCTTCATTATTTTAGCACCAAAGCCTGCCACATAGATTTAACTCAACAAATGCTTTTTCAGTCCTTCATTCCCTCCCCTGACCACCATTCCCTGATGTGTGTGTGTGTTTTTTCCCTACCTATTTGAAAATAAGCACACTGATGGATGGCAAGACTATTTCACTTCTGTATTTGTAGGGCTTAGCACAGTACCTAACATTTAGTAAGTATTTAATAAATATTTATTCATTTATTCTCTTATTAGGGAGGGGTTTAGGTGCAAGGAAGAGTGGGAGAGGGGGAAGTATACCTGGGGCACTTCATATATATATATATATATATATATATATACACACACACACATATATATACATATATATGTGTATATATATGTGTGTGTGTGTGTATATATATATATATATATGTATATACTTATATATGGGAGGGTCTGAAACCAGGGCTATAAAAGAAATTTTTATTTTATAAGCTTGTTTTTATTTTGAAATATTAGAGGAAAAATACAGTAAGATGTTTACAGTTGGGACCTAGTTATAACTTCTAAACTGTTCAGTGCTGATGAGCCATAGGATTTAAAACTGGGAGGTCAACTAGTCTACTTCCTGCCCAATTTTACAGATGAGAAAATCAAGGTCCTAAGAGAGAGTAAGTGGATTTCCCAAGACCACAAAGGTAATAAGTTATAGAAGGAGGATTTGAACTGAGGACCTTCAAATCCAAATCTACCCTTCTTTCCACTACAGCAGGCTGGGATCTCCAGACTGAACTGAAAATAATATCACAAGTCTTCTACTTCAGTTGCTTTTGCCTTCTTATTTCATGTGACAGTTTTATCTTCCCTACATCAGAAATTTAAATTTTGTTTGCTTTCTTTCCAGAGAAGGGCTTAAACATTTAGCTTAGCTAAGGTGCAATGACCTGAATAATAGAAACATAGAATACTGCTAATTTGGGGATTTAAAATGGATAAACCCTTTTTAAATGGATTATGGAAATTTGAATATAACAAACCAGCTTTAATCATGAAGTTAATGAGCTTCCACAATTTAACCAGGCACTTTTCAAATGTTAGGTTATGTTGATTTTCAAAGTCAAATATTCATAAGCTGAGGATACACATTAAAAAAAATACAGCTTTTCTTACAGTCTGTAGACACTCGAGACTTTTTCCCCCATGATACAGCCTCTTATGCCCCACATAGGCCTGGTGACAAAATGAACTTTTATCTACTTCATTCTCAAAGCCTGATTAGATTTGGACTTCCTTCATAGTAGCTCGAAACTGTGACACAATTTTTCAGTGTGATTACTGTGGAGAACATGTGGAACTTCAACCCTGCCCTACATTTCCTCACTGTCTTTTCCATCATTACCTGTTTAAAAGAAGATTTCATCCTTTATGTCAGAGGTTGGTTGAAGATAGGAATAAAAAATGAAAATGTGACAAATGGCCATTTATTGGTCATTAACTATCATGATTAGAGCAGTCTCTCTTTCAGTGTAAGGGTCAGCATTAAGAGATGAAAGAACCCTTTAGCATATCCTCTTGATAGGAATGAAGCTGTTCATTATCTGATCATTAGGGTTCATGCCAAATAAAACACATTTCTCACACAACCAGTGTCTTAATTGTGCATTTAGTCATTGGCTTAAGTAGGAAGCAATGGAAAAACAAGTAACTAAGCAACCATATATCCTGATCTAAATGCAGAAGGATACTTAATGCTGTTTCGAATAGCATCTCCGTGAAAGCAGTTAGTGAGCCTACCTCTGAGAGCTTGGATAATGGCATCCACCACTAATGCAGGAACTTTGGTGAATAATACAGCTAAACACTGTAGCAATTTACTCACAGAATTTCATGGCTGTTTGTGAGGAGATCCCTCACTGTTAAAAAAAAAAAAGCATGATTGCAAAGCTTCAGAGTCAAATATAGAACACTGAGGGGTATTCTAATACTAAATTTTAAAGTCATGTTAAAAAATACCACACATGAAAAAATAATATAGATGTTAAAGATATGAGAATGAAGGAACAGTGCAAAGAAGTCAGAAAAGGGGTAAGCTGAATATGAGTTAACAATAGTGCTGTAGGTAAAAGTGAAACAGTAATATTGGCTTTACCAAATACAAATGTGTAAACTGTTGATAAAATGAAAAGACATGGAAGTCTGCCCAGTATAGACTGGCACTGGCAGCATTGTACAATGATAGGGTACTGGGCTGGGAGTCAGAAGACATGGATTATCATCAACAGCTTTATATTTTTGGGAAAGTCAACTAACCTCTAAGTGCTTCCATTTTCTCATCTGTAAAATGGGATTATCTATTTGACTCTCAAGAGCCTTGCAAAAATAAAATCGAGATAATATGATGTATTATAATATAAAGCATTTTGAGAAGGAAAACACGTTCAATTTTCCTCCATTAAATTGTTCCTCTTGTACCCCAATAAAGCATGTTGGTAACCCTGCATTTTTTTCCATATTAGCCATGTTGCAAAAGAAAACAAACCAAAAAGAAAGGAAGGAAGGGAGGAAAAAAAGAAAGAAAGAAAGAAATTATGAAAGAAAGAAAAATATGCTTTGATATGTATTCAGACTACATCAGTTCTTTCTATGGAGGTGGATAGCATTTTTCTGTTTTTCTTTCTCTTTTTTAATAGTATTTTATTTTTTCCCCAGTTACATGTCAAGAAAATTTTTAGCATTCATTTTTACAAGATTTTGAGTTCCAATTTTTTTTCCTTCCTTCCCTCCCCTTCCCTCTTCTGAAAATGGTAGGCAGTTTGATATAGTTTATACATATGCTATCATGTAAAAATTTCCATGTTAGTCACAATTGTGAAAGAAGAAACAGATCAAAAGGGAAAAAAAACATGAGAAAGGATGAAGTAAGTGAAAAAATATGCTTCAATCTGTAGTCAGAGTATATCAATTCTTTATCTGGATAAGAATAGCATTTTCTTTCATGAGTCCTTTGTACTTGTCTTGGATCATTGTGTTGCTGGGAAGAGCTGAGTCATTCATAGTTCATCATCACACAATAATCCTAATACTGTATACAATGTTTTCCTGGTTCTGCTCATTTCACTGTGTATCAGGTTGTACAAATCTTTCCAGGTTTTTCTGAAATCTGCCTGTTCATTATTTCTTATTGCACAATAATATTCCATTACATTCATACACCACAGCTTGTTCAGCCATTTTCCAATTGATAAGCATCCCCTCAATTTCCAATATTTTTCCAACATAAAAAGGTCTGCTATAAATATTTTTGCCCATGTAGGTCCTTTCCCATTTTTATGATCTCTTTGAGATACAGACCTAGTAGTGGTATTGCTGAAACAAAGGGTATGCACAGATTAGTTGCCCTTTGGGCATAGTTCCAAATTGCTCTCCAGAATGATTGGATCAGTTCACAACTCCACCAACAATGCATTAGAGTCCCAATTTTCCCACATTCTCTCCAACATTTATCATTTTTCTTTTTTGTCATATTAGCCAGTCTGATATGTGTGGGGTGATACCTTTGAGTTGTTCTAATTTGCATTTCTCTAATTAAAGTAATTTAGAACACTTCTTCATATGCCTGTAGATAGCTTTGATTTCTTCATCTGAAAACTGCCTGTTCATATTCACTGATCATGTATCAATTGGGGAATAGCTTGTATTCTCTTAGGTTTGACTCAGTTCTCTATATATTTCAGAAATGAGCCCTTTTCAGAGATATTTGCTGTAAAGATTGTTTCCCAGCTTTCTGTTTTCTTCTTAATTTTGGTTGCATTAGTTTTGTTTATACAAAATCTCTTTAATTTAATGTAATCAAAATTATCTATTTTACATTTTATTATGCTCTCTAGCTCTTGTTTGGTCATGGATTTTTCCTTACCCCATAGATCTGACAGGTAGACTATTCCTTGCTCTTCTAATTTGCTTTTGGTGTCATTCTTTATATCTAAATCATGCCAAGCGTATGTCATATCTAACTTTTCTAATATTCTATTTACCTCCTTAGTTTCTTTTTTGTTGATTTTTGGTTGGATTTATTGAGTTCTGAGGAGGGGCAGTTGAGGTCACCCACTAGTATAGTTTGCTGTCTATTGTTTCCTATAACTCATTTAACATTGCCTTTAAGAATTTGGATGCTATACCACTTGGCGCATATATGTTTCGTATTGATATTGCTTCATTATCTATGATGCCTTTTAGCAAGATGTAGTTTCCTTCCTTATCTCTTTTAATTAGGTCTATTTTTGCTTTTACTTTGTGTAATATCAGGATTGTTACCACTGCTTTTTTTTTTAACTTTGGCTGGAGCAGAATCTATTCTGCTCCAGCCCCTTCCCTTTACTTTATGTGTGTTTCTCTGCTTCAAGTGTGTTTCTTATAAGCAACATATTGTAGGATCCTGGTTTTTGTTCCATTCTGCTGTTCACTTCTGTTTTATGGGAAAGTTCATCCTATTCACATTTACAGATATGATTACTACCAGTGTATTTCCTTCCATCCTATTTTTCCTCCTGTTTGTCTTTTCTCTCCTTTCACGCTTTTTCTCTTCACCATGTATTGCTTCTGTCTACACCTCCCCTGATCTAGCCTCCCTTCTGTCAGTCCCCACCCCTTCTTTACTTTATTTCCTCCCCTCCTACTTCTCTGTCATGTAAGATAAATTTCTATATTCAATTGATTGTGTTTATGATTCCCTCTTTCAGTAAATAATGATGAGAATAAGGTTCAAGCAATGTTCATCACCCACCCTCCCATGTTCCCCTCCACTGTAATAAGTCTTTAGTGCCTCTTGATATGAAATAATTTACCCCATTCTACCTCTCCCTTCCTTCTGCACTCATTATACTCCTCTTTATCACCCTTAAATTTTTTGTCATTCCCTCAAATTCACCTTATACCCCTACCCTGTCTATGTATATTCCTTCTAGTTGTACTATTAGTGATACAATTTTTAAGAATTACAAGTATCATCTTCCCATGTAGGGATGTAAACAATTCAGCTCCATTGAATCCCTTATGTTTTCTTTTCCCTTTTTATCTTTTTAGGCTTCTCTTGGGTCTTGATACTGGAGATCAAATTTTTTGGTTTAGTTCCAGTCTTCTCTTTATGAAAGCTTGAAATCCTTCTATTTCATTGAATGACCATCATTTCCCTTGATGTATTATGCTTAATTTTGCTTGGTAAGTGATTCTTGGTTGTAGTCCTAGTTCCTTTACTTTCCTGAATATCATGTCCCATGACCTCCTTTCCTTTAAAGTTGCAGCTACCAAGCCCTGTGTAATCTTGATTGTGACTCCCCAGTATTTTATTTGTTTCTTTCTGGCCACTTGTAGTATTTTTCCTTGACCTGATAATCCTGAAATTTGGCTATAATGTACCTTGAAGTTTTTATTTTGGGATCTCCTTCCTGAGGTGATTGGTGGATTCTTTCAATGCCCATTTTGCCCTCTAATTCCAAGATATCAGAGCAGTTTTCCTTGATGATTTCTTGAAAGATGCTGTCCAAGTCCTCCTTTTGATTATGGCTTTCAAGTAAACCAATATTCTTATATTGTCTCTCCTGGATCTATTTTCCAGGTCAGTTGTTTTTCCAATGAAGCATTTTATATTTTTTTCCATTTTTTTCATTCTTCTGGATTTGTTTGATTGATTCATGATGTCTCATGGAGTCATCAGCTCCCATTTGCCCAATTCTAACTTTTAATGTGTTGTTTTCCTCAGTTAGCTTTTGTACTTTCTTTTCCATTTGGCCAATTGTCTCTTTAAGGAGTTGTTTTCTTCAGTTTTGACACTGTAGTCTACTTCTGAGTTTGTGTCTTGGTTTTCTCTGTCACCATAATAACTTTCTATGGTTAGATTCTTTTTATGGTTGTTGTTTTTTTTTGCACATCTGTTGGGGGAGGCAGTGCCTTTTTCCTTTTTTCTTTTCTTTTAAATTTGAGCTCTGCACCTGGGGTCATCA